>NC_068407.1:723375-910875 GCF_023724105.1 Carassius gibelio | reverse complement strand
ACACACTGATCTCAAGATTCTAAATAGGATCTAAACCAATACACTGCCTGCTGAGAGAAGCTAAACTAATTTAATTTATGTAGGAGAATTTCATGATTCAATGTATCAAATGCGTTTTTGAGATCTGAAAACTATCTGGAGCTCCCTTAATAAATTCTTTGAGAAAGCAGTTTGCCATTTCTGACATATCAATATGGCTATAAAATAATAATAATAATAATAATAATAATAATAATAATAATAATAATAATAATAATAATAATAATAATAGTAATAATAATAATACAAGAAGAAAAATAATTAATATTAGAATTATTATTAAATATAAAAATTACAACAAACAAAAAGAAATAAGACATTGAACAAATATTAACTGTATTAGTGCATGCTAAAAAAAACTCTAGTATTTAAGAAATAATAATTTAATAATAATAATTTAATTTTTACTGTAATGTTAAAACTAGTGCATATATTAGATTTTTTAATTCACAGCCTTTGCCATATGGTAATTTTGTTATTGTTTTAATGAATCATGCAGACCTACCTCCTCCCATATTTATAACTACGCCTTATGAAGTATTAAACTATTTACCGATGATCGTATTAAAGTAATAGATCAGTTTCTGTCATCATTACGCACCCAGGAAAAGAAATTCAGGTTTGGCAAGATGTGACGGTGAGTGGAAGTGAACATGAGCTGAAGTGAAGGATCTGTTGGTTTATTGAGAAGTACTGAATGTGATCACAAACGTTATCGTGTTCAGTCGTGGTGTGAGTGTGATTGATGAAGCTGGACTCACCAGCACGCGTCCCGTGAGCGTCTGAGCAGAGATCATGACCCCGGCCCAGTCCTTCACTGAGGTCATCCATCCCACCTCGCTGACCACCGCCGCTGCTTTAGTCACACCGTCCCCGAGCCCCGCCGGGTTACTGACCCGCTGCAGGTTCTGCACACACACACACACACACACACACACACACCATCAGCATCCTGAGCGAGTGAACATGAACTCAATGCTGAATATCAGATACGTCACCACAAAAGCAAAAGAAAGAACTACTAATGTTTGGAGAAAAAAAGAATGAAGCTGAACATGAAGATTTTGTTTATTTATATTATTTTAATTTCTTAATGATTAAACAAAATTACATGCATTTTTTTATTATTTAAAATAATATTAATATAATTAAATGTTATATTTATTATTTAAAAAATTTAGTTGTACTACATCTAATTTATTATTTAATTTTAAATAATAATTTTATTATAACTGCATTAATATGACAGAAATTACTGCATTGCGGTAATTAAAATCTAATGGGAATTTCAATTAATGGGACTTTTTTTAAATAAAAAAATCTTTAAAATTGCATTTTTAATTATAAATTAAATTATTTAAGTTTAAGGGTTTTTATTTTGTTTCATTACAGTAATATTGTTTATTACTGTGATGCAAGAAGTTTGTATGAGATATTCTGATTTAAATAAAATCATTATAATGATTACCGTAAATATTACTGTATTAAAGTAATAATATGATTATTATTACTTTTGAAAAGAATTAATGTTATATTTAAATGTTATATTTAAATGAGAAATATATATACATAACAACATATTTTGAACAAGTAAACATTTAATACAGTATGACACAAAGTTTCCAAAAATGAAGATAATTTTACATAATAAACAAGGAAAAACAATGAAAATCATTTGTGAGAAACTGATCAGATGAGAAACAATGTCTCTATACGTCAGAAAACAACAGGGCTTGACCAAATCAGATGAAAAGGTTGACATTTCAAATTAATTGTTTACATAAGTGTGCATTTGTGAAAAAGCATTTATAGAATCATATGCAGGTCCACAAACAGTGTGATATTTCTGATAATACACAGCAAACACACACGAGTCAGACTCAAACACTAGCAGCTGAAACGCTTCCTATAGAGAAGCTCATACTGCGTTTCTAAAACCGGCCGCAGTTCTGGAGTCAGGTGTCACGCTCAAACACGCCGGCCAGAGAATGTTACATATGTGAGACGCCCACACACACACACACACACACACACACACACACAGCCCTGCACGCTCGGGAAATAAAGCGTCACAGCCATTAACACATTACAGCAGCATTTACAAACCATTAGACTTCCATAATCTGATCTATCAAGTATATTAATGAGAAAAATCTCACCTAGGCTGTATTCAGTTGCAGTAAAAACTGTGAAATAGTTTTACAATTCAAAGCAGCAGTTTTCTGTGTGAATCTGTGTTAAAGTGTAATTTATTTCTGTGATGCTCCGCTGTATTTCCAGCATCATTCCTCCAGTCTTCAGTGTCACATGATCTTCAGAAATCATGAAAATATTTTCTTTTGTTTCTTCCCAGACAGATGTAGTTGTAACTTTAACCGTTTGTTTGTAGTTTTAACATTTATACAGTAGATGGTCTAAAGTAAGAGTTTTAAATCTCTTTTAGCGCTCCTTGTATTTTTAACAGCTGTAGTTAGTTAGATGAACCTTTCAGCGAACAGTTCCTACCAGAAGCATTTTGAGGAACCTTTTCTGCGTTTGAAAGCTTTCATGAATGTTAATATGAATGTAATAACAGTACACTGGTGAAACAGATCTGCTAAAGAGACTCATTTCACAGAACCCGAGTCATAATGAGTCATAATGTCCTTCTGTTTGAGGAACCCAGGAACAAAAACAACAAAATAACTTGCATCTGTTTTGCTTTAATACCTTTTGACCATGTTAAACAAACTCAGTCCTATTAAAATACGGATGACATGCCACCCATGTCTGGTTCTTGCCAAAACAGATGGGTTTATGGTGCTTATGAAAAATTAATAGATTACACTAACATTAGGTTACTTTAGCTGGTGTTGAATCATCTTTAAGGCTTTCTCAGGCAGGAAAACAATCACATTTTGCAAGGTGTAATATTTCTGCTCAGGTGTATTGTTGCATAAATAAATTAAATTTTAATGCATAAATAAAATGCATTTTTTTACTTTTTAAAATGACTTTGGGTTTTGCAAAGGCACTATAATAATAGTTTATAATAACATAAAAAAGAAAGGCTGGCTGGTGCAGTGCATTAGAGAAACTGAAGCTTGCTTTTCATTTGTCGAGGACATTTTTTTGGCCGTGAGCAGAAAAATGTTTCCAACAAAGACAAACTAATTCAGCAACTTTCATCTAAATTCTGCCAGAGAAGTTTGAAGTGTGATTAAACACATGCGCTGATGAAATGAACTCAATCCCAGCTGAAGCTGAAGGAATCGGAGCCATGTCCCAAAAGAAGAAGCAATGATCGCATCGCTTTTAATATAACACACCAAAAGAGAAAGAGAAATCTGTTTCAGCCGATAAAAGAGTCTAGAGAAGATTCACAACTTTGTGACACTGAACAAACACCGGGAATCTATTTAACTGTACTTAAATAACACTAAACACACACACACACACACACACACAGAACAGCTTCTCTATAAACACGTCTGAGATTAAAGACATGGCACGCACTAAATCATATTTACAACTTCACATGAAGAGCTCTATGCAGCCTGGTATTTTAGGCATTGTAAAGTTATAAACTACATATTTTAGTCCAGATGAGCAGTAAATCAGTATATTTTCATGATTTCTGAAGATCATGTGACACTGAAGACTGGAGGAATGATGCTGGAAATACAGCGGAGCATCACAGAAATACATTACACTTTAACACAGATTCACACAGAAAACTGTTATTTTAAATTGCAGTAATATTTCATAAGTTTATTTTTATTTCAGTGTCACAAATGTTGGTGAAAATAATTGCATTTAATAAAAAAAAGTCTATTTGACCCAATATTTGTGTGCATTGCCCATTTTGAATGCTTATTAGAGGTTATAATTACATGATTTTTTATTCAAAGCCACTTATATTTTTATCTAAATACATTAAGTCAAAAATGTAATTAAATAATTTTAAAAAATATGCATCTTTTTTTTGTTACTATATCTTTGACTAATCAACAGACAATTTATATATAATTTTTTTAATCAAAATAAACTTTATCACTTCCATTTACATTAATTATACTGCTATACTGAAATTATACGGAATAAAATTCTGGGAAAAAAAATTGTGGATCCTATTCCTTGAGTCAATAAAACATAAAAAAGCAGTAGAGGGAAAAAAATATATATTTTTTTTAATAAATGTAAAAAAAAACCTTACCAGCTCCAAACTTTTGAACGATAGTATACATTCACTTCAATAATAAAAAAAATTATTCAAATGACATTAAAAATTGACTATTTGATCCAATATTTAATGCTTGAAATGCTTCTGTTTACACAAATTTAAATACTTTTTTCATGCTGGTCAAATATTGCTCTTATTTCAGAAACTGATAAAACTGTCTCTAAACAGAGTAGTGTAGATGTCAATCAAACGATCACTTCCTGTTGAAGTGGGCGGTTCCTGTCCAGAATCAGCTGCAAACTGCACTAGTTTTGATTCGGAGATGAGCACATGAACATGTACGAGGACGATCCAGTCTTCCAGCTTCACCGAAGTGTTGTTGGAGGGCCGGAGGCAGCAATAAACACAGAACTCAAACACTAGCAGACACAGATGAGAGGAAGTGAAGGGCAGACGCCACGAACACACCGCGTCAGATCAGATCAGGACTAATTGGCTGCGCTGCAGATCTGTCCCGACTAATGATCTCGCCTGGAAATGCTCGCTCTCTATAAATATTTCATTTAAAAGTTGGCAAAGTTCAACAGAAAAAAGGCCGGCAGTGATGGCTCCAATGAATCCAGAAAACATCCAGCAGCGCTAATGCTAATGGAAACTAGCTTTTGCTTTTGTGGTTATTCTGAATAAGTGTGTACTGTACATACAGTAGGCTACATGTTAGCCTTGCTATCTGTGATATATTTGCTTTTCTGATATATTTGTGTTTTTTTTTTATCAAAAACTAACTTATTTACCACTTGTATACACAAAGTTTACTAATCTAAACTGAATATACAAATACATATTTAAAAAAAGTGGATTGACATAAAATATATCAATGAATAAATACATTCTGAATAAGTTTTCACATAAATGTTATTGTTTTACCACTTCTGTTTAGATCAATTATATTGCAAACAAATATTTAATATTTAATATATATATATATATATATTTCAAATAATAATAATTGGACAATAGTATAAATTAATAAATATATAAATGAATTAAAACAAGCAAATAATTGAATAAATACTTTAATTAAACGCAAAATGATGCAAGATTTCTTGAGGTTATGATACATATTTGTTAGTCTTGATATTGCATGTTTTTGATATTTGTATGATTTTTAGTCCAAACTAATTTTTTAAAACTTTTTATTTAGTCAGAAAATGTGATTATTAATTATATTGCACCATCTATATTGAATACACAAAATACATATATAAAAAAAATTATCAACAATAAATACATCACATTTTTACTAAAAAACATAATTTAATGTACTTATGAAAAGAGGTTATGATAAATAAATAAATAAATAAATAAATGCCCATTTGAAATATTTGCCTAGTTTATGCAACTAAATAATAAAAGATAATATTCATTTAACATTAATATTAATCATCTGTATCAAACAAACAAATACATATATTCAAAAAAAAGAGATAAATGAAAATAAATAATAAAATGTTTTAAGTAATTACATAATTACACTGAAATAAATACAAAAAAAACAAAAAAGGAATGCATTTTTCCATTTTCCTTAAATGAGGCCTTCAGTCCTGTTTTTATCTCTGTTGATGGAAAGTGACACTTGCTGACCTCTTGACCTCTGTTTGCTCTTCCACTGTCCCTAAAAATCACACAACTAGTTATTAGTCATGCTAAATTACACGTAATTTCTACTCTCTTCTCTTTCTAAACTAGAGAGCAGCAGAAGATCTCTAATGTAATTAAACGCTCATGTTCAATCATTCGCTCGTGTCCTCAGATCCTTCAAACATCTTGCCTCTGGAGATGCTAAATTAGGCAGATCTTTTCATTTGGCAAAACCACATCCATCTGCATTAAAAGTGAATGCGTCTCATTCATCAGCCGGCGCTGTGACAGACTCATTTATGATTGGGAGTTATTCTGACGAGGCTGAAGTTAAACTCGTCTGGAAGGCTTTCACTGTCTCCGCTCTCGGCCGGCCTGAATCCATATCCATCAGGCTGAATAATAAAGCAGAACTCGGAGCTCGGGGCCATTTAGTTAATTAAGTGAGAGCGGAAGTGGCTCAAACTCTCTGATCAGCATAATCTCACACATCCAGCAGCAAAACATCCGCTGCGCCAGCCGCTCACAGAAACAGGGAACTGTGTCCCAGATCCAGCCGTTCTGACTCACTGGGGTCCTTCTAGAAACTGTGTTTGTTCTAGTTCATTCTAGAACTTCTCTCAGCCAATCAGCTTGCTATGATCCTGTTGCCATGACAACATGTAAACAAGTACAAAAACAGACGGAAGGTTTTAATTACAAACACATTAGGTTTAAACGATACATTTGACATGTCTGCGCATGTTCTACATGCATCATCTATTTTTAAGTATGTACATGTCTTTAGTCAAATTTGGTTTTGATTGGGATTAAAGGTTAAACATTTAAAATATAAATTATACATATATATATATGATAAAAAATATATATCAATTATATTGCACCATCTATATTGAATAAACATAATTTGATTTAATTTATTTAACATAAAAAAAGTTAAATAAATTAAATTACATTTTAAAATAAAATAAAATAAAAATAAGCTCTACATTCACTCCCCCAACGTACAATCCCTGCCAGACCGGAGACTCGAACCTGAGACCTTCAGGTCCAACTCTCAAACCATTAGGTCATGACTGCCAGATTAAATTAAAAATTAAAAATTAAAAATAAAAAAAAATGAAAAAAAATTTTAAAAAAAAAAAAAATTAAAAATGTATTTATCTATTGCTGTATTTGAATAAAAAAAATTATGTAAACAAATTATAGAATTTAAATAAATCTAAATCAACTGCTGCTCAATCACGAGCGTTTAGTGCTCACTGATAACATGAACGCGGTGTTTACACGAGCAGCTGCGTCTGACACGCTGCTTTCTCATTACAACTAACAAATATTACAACCACTATATTTACACGATAAATATAGACACAGATGTGTCATAACCCACTGTCAGGAGCTGTGCTTCCATTCAGGGGGAAACAGAGAGAGAGAGGGAGAGAGAGAGAGAGAGAGAGAGAGAGAGAGAGAGAGAGAGAGAGAGAGAGAGAGAGAGAGAGAGAGAGAGAGAGAGAGAGGGAGAGAGAGAGGGAGGAGGACGGAAGGGAGGGGAGGGATTGTGAAAGTAGATTTGGCGCTGACCTCCTTCTTAATGGTGTTCCACTAATGGGACTGTTTATGTGAGGGGGGGGGGGCAGAGAGAGAGAGAGAGAGAGAGAAAGAGCTTTTATCCACATCACAGACAACGTGTAGACAGACCCCATCCTCCCCTAAACAATAACATACTAAAAACACACACACACACACACACACACACACACACAGGAACAGCAGGAGCTCTGACAGTCTTCAGCACACTTCAGGAGTAACAGCATCTCTCCTGCTTCACACTAAACAAAACCAACCTAAAGCTGTGAGCAACAGAAGCGACTCGTTCAGATGACCTGCGAGCTTCAGTAGTGCTCTGTTTGGGTTGATTTGCAGCAAACTGACCCTTAAATCAAAAGAAGGATGAAATCTGATTCCTCCTGATCTGAACATCAGCTCGAAGACTGACATCTGTAGCTCAGACACGGCATCATGGGTAATGTGTCTGTCTGGGTAATGTGGCCTTTGTTTGTCCACGTGAGCATCTGAGACGACCTGCTGCTCACACACACACACACACACACACACACAGACACTGGGAACCTGCTGTGTGTCAAACAAGCAGCTCTACTGTCTAGTAAGGTATAGATGGAGAACACAATCCCAGAATGCACTGCGATCAATCCAGCATGATAAAAAAGGAGAACTTTTTGAAAGAAGTCTCTTCTGCTCACCAAGGCTCACAAATACAGTAAAAACTCACTTTCTATAAAAAATTAATTCTATTCATCTGTGAATCCTGAAACAAAACTAGTATCATGGTTTCCACAGAAATATTGAGCAGCAAAACTGTGTTCAACACTGATAATAATCAGAAATGTTTCTTGAGCAGTAAATCATCATATTTTCATGATTTCTGAAGATCATGTGACACTGAAGACTGGAGGAATGATGCTGAAAATACAGCGGAGCATCACAGAAATACATTACACTTTAACACAGATTCACACAGAACACAGATTGTTTACATTAGAATAATATTTCACAATTTTTACAGTGTTTTTGATCAAATAAACGCAGAAGAGATCACTCAGAGAAGGCAGCTCACTAGAACTCAGAACTCTGTGTTTACAGTCATCTATGTCCATGCTTTAATGATGTGCAAGCAAAACTAATTAACATACAGCAGAATCCTGTGAAACAACATCTGAATATGAACATGATCCAACCCATCTGAAGGAGATCAGACTGGATTTCTATTCCTGGCTCAGACTGAGTGAGATGCCTGTAGATTCTGAATGTAAATGCGTTTGTGGTGAAGAAAACACACTCTGATCGCCAGGTGAGTGTGTGTGTGTGTGTGTGTGTGTGTGGTCTCTCGAAAAGCACAATTACATAAGGGGATATTTCCTAGCTCGATAATGAATATGCCGCCTGTTGCTTAGCAACAAGCATCTGATTCACGCACACTACAGGAGAGTGACAAGGCACTTTGAATGAGGAAGATGCATGTATGAAAACAGAGAAAGTGAGAGCTGCGATTAATCCAACGGCCAGCTGTTAATCATTGCAAAAAATACATGCTCTAAAAATGACAATATCTTGTATTAAAGAGGCAGTTCACACAATGCACATTGTCTCATCATTTACTGACCCTCATGTCACTGCACTTCTGTTTGACTTACTTCTGGGGAACACAAAAGCAGCTAAAGCGAAGTGAGAGGGACAGAATGTGAAGTGTAATACTATTCTATTCTACATGGTTCAGAAAACAAATAAAAGTCACTTAAACCACTTTATTGCAGCTGTAACTGACTGCATAAAACCTTCGATCAATAGAATTCATTTAATGCATGTAGCTGAATGTAGGGGTGTGCAATATTTATCATCCGTGATAATATGACAAGCTGACACCGAGTATATGTGAATATATAAATATATAATAAAAACAAAAAAGCATGCACTGTGTGATGAAGCCTGTTAAAACACCCATATAATGTCAGTTATATACGTTAGAATATGATATAGTTTTGTAATATTATGCAATCAAAAGTGCTGTTTTCCTGAATATCAGCACATGCACGTGATCGTGAATGAGATTGATTTTATACAACAGTTCAACAATCAAAAAGTGTTATTTCAGGAGATACACTGTTTCTGTTTCACAAGAAAAAGTTCCAAACGAAGCCGAATCAGAATATCTGTGCTTATTCAGATAAGAATATTTTGTGCAGTGTTTCGTTCCTAAATGAATCTGTTTCTGAAGGAATCGTTTGAGCAGTGGTTCAGTGATTTTTGGGTGAGCTGTCACTTTAAGAACCGCAGAGGTCTGATGGAAACAGGTCAATAAAAGTATGTCTCATATATAACCTCAAATTCTACATGAATTAAATAAATCACTAAATACAAATGCATTACAAACAGTTTTAGGGATTTTTGGAGAAGCAAATGCGAAAGCAAAAATACATATATATATACACACATATGCCAATAATCTATATTGTAATAAAGTAGTTGATGTCTGGTTATCTTGAAATAGAAATTTTCCTGTCTGCTGTATTTGAAGTCACAGTTCAGGACAGTCACAGATGAATCACTCTCAATCAGAGCAGGAACATGATTTAAGAAAATAAGCAAATGATTGATTTGACGCTGACATTAAATCAACAAGTTCAATCAGAGCCGTGTGTTTGAGTGCAAGCTGAGGTCTGACCGGGAGAAAAGACTTCTGAAGCGTCTGGCAGAATGAACACAACTGTGTTTGACAGGCCTGTAATGAAAGCAGCAGCTGTGGTGTGTGTGTGTGTGTGTGTGTGAGAACTACACAATGGCAGTGAAGACTCAGCCTATTCCTGACCACTGGCTCCATGTCAAACATGGGCAAAAGACTCAAGTGAATCTCTGGTACGACTCTGCTCTCTTAGTTCCTGTCAAATCAACAGCTTTCACACAGATATACAACAGCGCACAGCAGATTCTTTAAAAACACTCATCAGTCTTCTAGAATTGTCTATATGAATGGATTATTGAATCGCTGACTCAAACGATTCATTCAAAACGATTCATTACGAAACAAAACACTGCAGGGTTTCTTTGCGAAAATTCTGATCCTGATTAGTAAAACCGACAACATTGTTTAAGTCGATGCTTAAGACACACTTGTATTTTCTTTTGTGTATTTGTCATGTGTGTGTTTGTGTGTGTGTGTGTGTATGTGTGTGTGTGTATCCTGACATTGTTAAGCACTTTGGTCAGCCATGGTTGTTTTTAAATGAGCTAAATAAATAAAACTGTGTCTAATGTTTAATTCACTTAAAACTAACATCTTGTTTGTTGCATTGTTGTATAAAATCAATCTAATTTGAAATTGTGCTGATATTCAGGAAAAAAACATTTTTTTTTTTTGCATAAATTGAATTATAGGGTCATTCTAACTGCATTTTAATAGGACCACATCCAGTGCCTAAGGAATGTCAAGATGTGTTTCTGTTTGTATTTTGCAAAGTGAATAACACTCCATAATGTAAGCTTGCACATTGATAAAGCAATCATATGAGAGCCTATCCTAGATGATAAATATCACACACCATTAACAGACCGAGGAGGAAACAAAACACTGTTTCAAGAGTGAATGAAATGAAACTACAGCATGTTTCTGAATCCGTATCTAGAGTCAAGATGAAATCAAAACTACACCATATAATCATGTTCCCGATCATACTGTAAATTATTTAAAAGTTTGTTATTCCAAAAAAAAAAAAAATCCATGTGAAATAAATTCCTGCAAATTTATAAATTAACCACACTTCTTAAAATCTGCCCTGTCTACTGAGATTTATTATGGCATTCGCTTCAAACAATGCACTGTCTAGCAGCTTCCTTAGACTTTTCCCTTCACACTTTAGAAGCTGCTTCATCTAAGAGACATGTTTCATATTTTGTAAGTAAAACGAACATCTCACACTTCAGTTATCAGGAAAGAAGAGATTCAAAGTTCATCAAGTCCTATTTTCCTACACTTTTTAGGCTATTTAGGGCTAAATGGCTTTACTAAGAGCAGAAAGAGAGGTTTTATTCTCCTCAAGTACTCAGAAAGAGCATTATGTGACCAGCTGAAGCTATTTGTAGCAGCATGGGTCAAAATGATCGATTATTCTTTTATGCAAAAAATCATTAGCCTAGCTACAGATCATGTCCTACCGGAAATATATCAAAACGTAATTTTTGATTATTATTATGCATTGTTAAGGACTGCATTTGGACAACTTTAAAGGCGATTTCATTTTTGCACCCTCAGATTGCAGATTTTCAAACAGTTGTATCTCGACAAAATATTGTCCCTTATTATTAAATCTCCATAAAAAAAACACGTTTTATATCTTTTATTAGTCAAGAGTTTGTGCACAGCCACCCATTCATCGTGTTGCGCACCTGTTAGAGCAACAGTAAAGTGATGAGAAACACAATGTGATGTTGTGCCGCTGTGGTAAAACTCTTGATCTTCTTTATAAACCAACTTCAAGAGTAATTTGCATGCGTCTAGTCTTCAGAGCAGAGGTTTTTAAGATCAGTGAAGCTAAAAGCAGGAGTCACTCGGGCGTTTTACCTTCTTTTTAGTCTTGCAGTGGCAGCACACCGTCCACAGGTACTTGAGGGTCCTCCACAGCAGGATGATGAACAGACCCCCGAAGAAAGTGACCATGGAGGAGGCGAGGAAAGCCCACCACATCCTCTGGCCTCTGGCGTCACAGGGAACATCACTGGTGTAGGGGATGATCACAGCCATGTTCCGAACCGCGGGCGGATAGCTCATTGCGGAGAGCCGCTTCTCATCACCTTCATCATCGTCTGGTTCTTCAGTGGGGAGCATCGAGCGTCTTTCTGGAGACCCCTGCAGCGCCCCGCTGATCAGCCATGTCTGGCAGGGCAGAGCCCGGCGTGTGCGCACTCTCCTCCGGCTGCGCGCTGCGCTCTCTCCCGCTGATCGGTCCTCCGCGCAGCTCGGAAGTCTTCCCCAAAACGCACGCAAACTCCTACTGGAAACACTCCGTCGCGTGTTTAAACGAGGTCGCCCGCTGGAAATGTATTATGATGGAAAACATCCCCGCGATTTAAAGCTTGCGTGAGCGTCCGCGTACGGCGTTGATCTCCCGTGCGCGCGCTCATTCACTAACGTGTTGCGTTCAGCTCCGTCCGGGGCAGATTTACAGGTGCCAGGGGGCGGAGCCAGTCAGCCTGAATTATACATTTATTTTATTTTCTTACACACACTGTACTAATTTAATGCAATGCAATCTCGCATTCTGAGATGTAAAGATAAAACACATTTACTAGACTTTTGGTGATGCCTAAAATAACACAGAGTAAAAGTCGTTATTCATTCTTAAAGTTATTATTATTCACCACCTGGTAACCAAAATATGCCATTTTCAAGGACACCATGCATAGTAAATGATTGCTCATTACATTTACATTTATTCATTTAGCAGATGCTTTTATCCAAAGCGACTTACAGATGAGGACAGTGGAAGCAATCAAAAACAACAAAAGAGCAATGATATATAAGTGCTAGAACAAGTCTCAGTTAGGTTAACACAGTACACGATGGGCTTTTAAATAATATAATAAATAAAAAGAAAACAGATTGAACAGAAAAAGAATAGAGCAAGCTAGTGTTAGAGGTCTTTACACACACACACACACACACACACACAATTGCATAATAAATGAAAATAAAATAGAATACAAAAAGATTAGAAAGGTAGTTTTTTTTAAAGAATAGAATTAGAATAGTGAGTGCTAAAGTTAGTCAAAATATTTATACCTAATAAATGGATACGTAAGGCTTAATTAGTGTGCCATTTATTATTATTAATGAATGTTAAGTTATTATTATATTAGTTATTATGCATTATATCCCATAATTTTTTCAATAGAATATGTGCCTGTCATTGAAAGGTTTTCCATCTGAATCCATGCACTCCAGATTCTGGAGAAATTTAAAAAATAAAAAAATAAATAGATAAATAAAGAAGGATGCAAGCTTCCAGAGAAAGTAGAAACCCCTTTTCTCTGTGACGTCACAGAAGTGTATTTTTAACCTAAATGTGCATCACTGATAGTTTCACCTGCGAGTGAAGCAAGTCTCTCTGAGCCACATTTGGGATCAACTTATATTTGTTTTTCCTTTAGCTTGATGATGATATTTCACCTGATCTGATGTTTATATAATCCTGGTTATGAAGAGGAGGATATGACGCCACCTAGTGTCTCTTCACAGGAACTGCATCATCATATTATCCACACACCAAACATTACATTAAACAATGTTTATAAAAAATGTATAGAATATTTGAGCCTTTTACTTATTGCTCCAAACGGTCCACGAATTCAACACAAACCACAAACAGACTCCATACATACAGACGGGAAACAGACAATCATTTTATAAAAACTACAGTAAAATATGCTGGGTCATGTTTAATTTAAACTTTATTAATGTAACAATTACAAAATCATATTTTGTCTTAAATGTGACAGTACCAGAGTGTTATATCATTATAAAACATAAATGGAAATATCATTTTAATTGGAATTCCTTATTTTTTTCAGCTACAATCTGAGCATCTGCACTAATTCAACATCAGTGTCATTATTGGCAGAAGCGGAAGAACATTAGAGGATTTGTTGATGAAGCTAAAACCAGACGACTCGTTTCATTGGTCAACACGGGTCGGAACAGGAAGTGATGTCACAGTAAACAGGAAGACTAGTGTTGTACCAAAGCTTTCACTAGAGAGAGAGGATTAACTAGCTGTTCCTGAACGAGGAGGATTACTCAATCTCTCGTCTGGGATTAATAAAGTAGGTCTGTCTACCTTTCCATCCAAAAGAGTGCAAAACACAGGCAAAGCAGGAGGAAGCATTTGGCACATTTGTTTCGGAAAACAAGAGGCGCTTTTAAGATATTACGCTCTGCCTAATACTCGACTACAAAAACTTTTTAATTAGAGTTACACGAACCAGACAGTAAAAATAATCAGAGCATATAGTGAAATTATCATGCAGCAGACCATTTAAATAAAAACAAGTACACTTAAGAGAAAATGAAATGAAGCAACTGCTACAATAAAGCTTAAAGGAATAGTTCATCCAAAAATGAAAATGGTTTCAAACACGGAGGTCGCAGAGAGGTCACTCTGCTCTTTTCTGTGCAATGAAAGTCAATCAGAAAAATTCAGATCCATATGAAAAAAACCTCAAAACTGCATTTTGAAGCATGGCAACCTGTCGGCTTTCATTGTGTGGAAAAGAGCAGCTCAAACATTCTGCTAAACATCTGCTTTTGTGCTCCACAGAACACAGGCTTGAATAAACGATGACAGACGTTTCATTTCGGAGTGAATTAATCTTTAAACACGAAAAACGGATTTAACAGTCAGTATTTTTAACCGTAAATTGAGCGTCTGTTTTGGAGCGAGCGTGCACGGATCGGATCGGATCGGACACATACAGGGACAGATACATGAAGTTAAACGTTCAAGTAAGCTGCTTCAGAAACCTCACCTCTGTAAACACGAAGAACTACACGAAAGCCCTCATAAATTAGTGTTACCACAGAGAAAACACAGTGAATGGAGGAGACTGCTTCCCATCTAACAGCTGTGATCGTTGCCTGAGAGTTCGTGTGTGTGTGTGTGTGTGTGTGTGTGTGTGTTCAGGGCTGGACGATATAGTCAAAGGAAAACAGTGATATTTACATTATATTATATTAATAAGCAACAAAGAGACGTTTCTGAGTGATGACGCAAATCAGTGAATGATCCATCATGAAGCTCAACCAACAAATAAAAACATATTAAACAATTAGGAAACTCATAGCTGCTCATAAAGCACTTAATATTTAATATAAGTATATATATATATGATATAGCGTCCAGCCCGAGAGGTGTGTAGTGATTTTAACAGCAGTGGAGTGTTGCAACAGTGTGAGATCGGTGGCGATGTGTTATTACACTGAAAACATTTCTATTCTTGTCTTGTACTAATATCTTAATGTTCTTAAAGGAATAGTTGTGATGTGATTGCAGCAGTGTCTCATCAACGGATGCTGTGCAGTGAATGGGTGCCGTCAGAATGAGAGCTGATAAAAACATCACAATAATCCACAAGTGTCTTCTCCAGATGTTCACTGATGGACTGGAGTGCTGTGGATTATTGGGATGTTTTTATCAGACTCTCATTCTGACGGCACCCATTCACTGCAGAGCATCCGTTGATGAGACACTGATGCAATGCTACATTTCTACAAACCTGACGAAGAAACAAACTCATCTACATCTCAGATGAACTGAGGGTGAGCACATTTTCAGTTTTAAAACAAAAAAGTGATTATTTTTCGTTTCCCACATCACTCGATTCTTCAGAAAACAAGACTTAGTACCTTAAGTCTCTTTCCTTATGTAGCTTTAGATATTTGTAATGAAAAACAACAGAGATATGAAGTAAGTGGATGATTTTCAGCAGTGTGTTGTGACGGATGTGTGTGTGGACTCTTCACATGCGTCCGTCAGGAATCCAGAGCACTTTGTTCTGCTCCTGCTCCACGATGGTCATGATCTGAGAGCATGTGTGGGACAGACTGCCGGCCTGGACGACGCCTGCAACAGAACAGCACACACTCACTCACCAGCACGCCTCGTGTGTGTGTGTGTGTGTGTGTGTGTGTGTGTGTGTGTCTCAGACCTGTGAAGTACTTGCTGTAGTCTTGTTCGATCCTCTGCGCAGACTCAAACTGCTCTTTGGAATGTTTTTGGGACACTTTGTCTCGCAGATACACGGGGTCTTTCTGCTCCCTGAGTGAATAAAACAGACTCAGTTCAGCGATTTGGAAGCACAGCTCAATGTTAATCAGAACTGAGTCATTAGACTGATTCATAATAAAGAATCATGGCCTGCAAGGACAATGCAATATAAAGATGCAAAGTCACTGAATGTAATGAGAGAGAAAGACACTAAATCAGTGTTTCTGAGAAGATCACTTGCTTGATCTGCTTGGCGTTTCTGTATCGTATGAATATGACGATGGGGTAAATGTTGACGACGTGTAGACGCTCGATGGCGTGAGGAGCGATGTCCAGCAGACAATGACAGTCCTGAGAGAGAGAGAGAGAGAGAGAGAGAGAGAGAGAGATACATATATATAACAAAAAATGCAATTAATCGTGGTTGATGGCATCTAGTGGTCGATATATATCTCATAAGAGTCTGGTTTCTCTCGCACCTTCTCTGTGATTTCCTTGATGGATGCCACCGTCGTCACATCGAAGTGGCCGCTCCTGCGTTTGTAATCGATGAAGAGACAGTCTTTGACGCCTCGCTCGATGGCCTGCTGGGTCGCCTTCATCCCCTCTGAACAACACAAAGAGAGAAATCATTTGACATCATCATCGCAGTCAGAACTGAAAACGCAGTCACGGTCAAGTCGTTACGAATGCTCGAGCCTCAGTCGATCTCACCAGGTAAACAGCGGCAGTATTTCCCAGGAGCCTCTCTGAGCAGCATGTCTTTGATTGGCTCCACGAGGGGCCCCAGTATCAGCACCGGCCTGCGATTGATCGATTCCACTTTTAGCACGCGCTGATACGCCGGACTCAGACAGTCTGAAGAAACAGAGAGTGAATGAGACGCTGAGGTTAAGCGTGAAGCCTCACTCACTGCTCGTGTTGGTTCTCACCGTCCATGTAGGGCACGGAGTCTGTGCTGAGGGCGTCTGCGGCCGGAGCGTCACGGCCGTCTTTGGAGCCGCTGCGCTTGTGTTTGAGTTTACGGCGGAAGAAGGATCGGCGCGCCGCGGCTGAGAGCGTTTTACCAGAGCCGCTGTCGTCCTTACTGTCTGTGACACTGTACCGCTGCTGGGAGTCTTGATCCATCCTAGACACACACACACACACACACACACACGCACACACATACACAAACGCACAAACGCACAAAAGCACACACAAACACACACACACACACATATAAACGCATGCATAAACGCGCACACACACAAAAACACGCACAAACACAAGCACAAATGCATGCACGCACGCATAAACGCATGCACAAACGCACAAGCACACACACACAAACGCATGCATGCATAAACGCATGCACAAACGCATGCACAAACACAAACACATGCACAAACGCATGCATGCACAAACACAAGCACAAACGCATGCATGCATAAACGCATGCACAAACGCACACAAACACAAGCGCAAACGCACACATGCATTAACGCATGCACAAACACAAACGCATGCACAGACATAAAATGCATGCACAAACGCACAAACATGCACACATAAATGCATGCACAAACACATGCACAAACACAAGCACAAACGCACGCATGCATAAACGCATGCACAAACACATGCGCACACACACAAACACACATGCATAAACAAACACGCACACACACATGCGCACAAACAAAAACACACACAAACAAACATACAAAAACACATAAATAATAGCTCATAAATAATAGCTCATAAGATACATGCATGCTATTAGTGCTGTCACGATACTGAGATTTCTGACATAAATACAATAAATAAAAAACTCTTGATATCTAATATCATTTTCAATACCTTGGGGGAAAAAAACTACCACAACAAGGGCATAAAAGATTATTAGAATCGGTTTTATTATATAATACTATATCATCATGATAAAATCTCAGAGTAATTTCTAAATGTTTGTCGGGAGGTACGCAAAAATATTACTATTGTTATAATTATAATAACACCATTTCATATAAAATTAAAATAGAAAAATATAAGAATAAATATAAGATAATTAAGAATAAATGTATTTAGATTATTATTATCATTTGATTTAATGAAAAACTGTGGAGGAGGCATACAACTATAAAAGGTTATATTATACATTTTAATATTATTTTGATAAAAATGTCGAAGCACTTATTTTTTGTCATTAGGTATGCAATATCAATCCATGCCTCTAATATAATAAACACGAGACTATTATGAATCCACTAAGATAAAAAATATATATATTATACGCTAGGATCTGCATGTTTACTTCACATTTCTTTAGAGAAAATATTTTTCCCCTTATATTTTTCACTTAAACATGGTGGTGTAAGCATTACTGAACACTATAATCACGTAATGCATGTTTAATTCACACTGGAAGCAGTTCCAGATATATCACGAAAACATATACATGTGCATCATGTTTTAAACTTCTTCAGAAGAATGATTTCTTCAGCACCGGTGATGATCACATGAACAGCACTTTCAGACGTACATGCTCTTGCTGGGCACGTGTCCGCGCACCAGCTTCTGTGCGTTCTCGTCCAGTTGCCATGCCAACCAGTAGCCCAAATTCCCCCCCGGCAGCGTGTCGTCCACATAGAGAATATCATCCTTCTTGAAGCTCAACTCCTGCTCCAGATCACCAACATGGTCAAACAACGCCCTGAAACACACACAGATCAAGAACGCATCATGATTATATCTCTTCATATTTACTGCATTTAATATTTACTAATACTTAATATTTATACTAATATTTACTGTTTCATTTTAACCAAACTGCTATTGTGTTCAGTAAATATTTATATGTGACAGGGTTATTATAGTTAAAAAAATCATTAAATTAAATAGTTAAATTGGATAAATTTAAAAATAAACATTAACAGATTTGTATATATATAATTTAATTTTCATTTTAATTTTAATTTAATTTTAATTTTAATTTTAATTTAAGTACTAAAAGAACTAAAACAAAACCTTAATGATTAAAAAAATAAATGAAAATAAAAAGCATATAGACACTTAAAAAATAAAAAAGTCAACAAAAACAACAACATTCTAAAACTTCCAACGAATGCAAATAAAAACATAAATATGGTAAAATATTAAATATTAATAAAACTATTTTTCTATGTAGTTAATATATCCTAAACTCAATTAACTATGATATTTGGTCTGTATTTAACTACATAAACAAATATGGTATATTTAAACAAACAAGAAAAATAAATAACGGTGACCAGTTAAACACATAAAAACATCACGTGTGGATCTCACAAGATTAAAGAGGTCCGTGAATGTATAAATTGAAACGGTTAATTAAAATATCCAATTATTTAATGTATCGCTCAGGATAAACATAATTAGCACAGACAGGTTCTTTAGGAATATGAAGCAAATAAATACACACGCAAATAAACTTTCTATAAAGAAATAACGATTGTACACTTTAGTGTTATTATACTCAAATATTAAACCAGAAAAGCAGCCAATCAGAGAATAATAAAAGATGGCTGATTCTGATAAACAGACAGGTTCAGTCTGTACCTGATGTAAAAACCATCTCCGAGTGCGTCTTTGACCCTCCTGAAGTGTTCGGGTCGGTACTGGACTCTGAGCGTCACGTTCTCCGAGGGCTTCAGCATCTCTAGATACACCTCCTCAGCCGTCTTATTCTTCAAACTCACCGAGTTACACTGCAAACAGGAAGTGACATCACTACCCCATCCAGCACGCTGTCACACAGGGTGACGTGAGGCTGGGTGTTATACCTCCAGGATCAGGTCTCCAGGCTGCAGGCCGCCGGCTCCTCCAGCAGGACTGTGCTCTTCCAGAGCCTCCACGAAAACACCCGTCAGGTTTCCTCCACAGATCTTCATCCCCAGATCCACCGGAGTCTTCCTCAGCACCACCAGCCTCAGCTCCGCCTGCTTCCTGCCCTCGCTCTGATCCCTGGCCAATCACAGAGCAGAGAACACAGTTAGACCAATCAGAGCAGTGGGCGTGTTCAGGAAAAAACATTGATTGACGGTGAGAGAAAAATGACAAATAAAGAAAAAACTTTTCACAAACAAATCTTTTTGAGATTCACCGGAAACATATGAAATAAAATGTATTCTCAATTTATACATAAATGTAGGAACAATTGAAATCACACATATGCAAAAAAAAATTATTTAAATTTATTAAAAAAAAAAAAAAAAATGGAAATTGTTTTTTTTTTAATTAATATTTTGCATCAGTTTTTTTTTTTTCTGTTGTCATAATTTCAGTTAAAGTTTAAGTATTTTTGTTGGGTGTTCTGGTCATTTTTAGTAGTTTCTGTTTTTTATCTCTACATAGTTTTATTAATTTTATTATTAATTTTTTTGTTATTTTTGTATATCAAATTCTACTCAATTAAAATGAGAAATGTTGCCTTGGTAAATAGCTGAAATAATAATAATAATAATAATAATAAAAAAGATTTATTAATTAAATTTATCTGGGTTTCTGTTGTGCAGCCAAACTTGAGACCTTTAAAATAAATAAAATGAGGAATAAAAGTAGCTTTTAATTACACCACAAAAAAAATGTAACTGTTTATCCTCAGTATTTTTGTCTCGTCTTCCAGTGCAACTGTTTTAAGACTCAATCATGTATAAATATTAAGTAATCCAGGCATATTCTTAGCAAACGAAAGCCAGAGTGTTTGTCACCTGAGAGGGCTGGATGTGGGCGTGGCCTGTTTAGAGGGCGGAGTCATGGTGCCCTCGTCCTGTTCGCTGAGTGTGTCGATGTTGGAGTGTGTGTCGGGGGTCGAGTGAGAGCTTACAGACGACTCCATCCGGGAGCTGACACAGACAAACACTTCAGGACACACATACAGTGCTTCTAAAGCATGACGGAGTCACGTGTGCTGTGCGTGTACCTCGAGCGCGACGGATTGCCCAGCTGGTGCATGTGTGGGTTGTACTGTGCCAGTATGGTGATGGTGTCACACTGCTGTCCGATGATGAGTCTGGCCTGCTGCTCGGTGGCGTTCCTGAGATTGATGCCGTTAAACTGCGGAGGGACAGAGAGAGAGATTCACACCTGCTCGATGTTAACGATAAGCTCGAGTGTCTTCTGACGCACCTCCAGAAGCTGATCTCCAAACTCCAGGTGATGCTGCTGGGCGATGCTGCCTCCCGTTACCTTGGAAACAAAGATGCCGCCATTCTCCCCACCCACAATAGAGATGCCCAGAGGCTCCGCCCCTTTAGGGATAGTGACACAGCGAGGCTCCTCGATGTACGGCCTAAAACACAAACACACACGATATGAGGAACAAAACAGAACCAAAGCATCACACTCGCTCTTAATTTATTATTTATAGAATAACAGATTGTTGTTCATCTGTTGTATTACAATATTTCAGGTTCAGGCTTTATTAATATTATCTGTGACATTCTGACGGACAGCAAAGAAAGTCATTTTCACTCATCGCTCAGTTTGTAAAAAGTCACAAAAACATCTGTTATGAGGATAAAAATGGTAAGTGTGAATGGAAATATTTAACTGAAACTGGTAGAGCTTTGATTAATCATATTTAACACATTTTATCTAATTAAACACAAAAGTTACAAAAAAAGTAACTATTAAATCTAAATTTTCACCTTGCATTAAAATGTATCTAACAATAATAATAATAAATAATATTATATATGTATGTGTGTGTGTGTGATTACAAATAGATATAATAATACAGGAGATGTAAAAACAACGTAAAAAAAATTATAATTAAAGCTAATAATATACATTCATTACGTGCAAAAAGTAGGGCTGCACAATTAATCAGATTTCTAATCACGATTAGTTATGGATGCCACAATTATGTAATCGTTCAAAGTGGCAATTAATCATACAAAGTCCACTTCTGTTATTATTTGTGCTTTTCTTAAGTGTTTTCCCATTATTTTAGTTTTAGTATAACATTATAATACCATTCATATTTTTACTTTTATAATTTAAAGAAGAAACCAAAAAAAAAAGCTGCATGGGATAGTTTTAAAAATAAAATCATCAAATAAAAAAAACGATAAAAACAGAAGTATAGACTAAATATAAACCTGTACCACATTACAATAATCCCTATTTATGCGCTCATAAAACACAATTACTTATTTTACATGTAGCATTTTAATATCTCTTCTGATAACTTTTATTTTGAATTTTCCTCTTGCAAATTATAGTTTTGTACACATAAATGCATTATTCAGGAGTGTAAAGGAAAGTAATCATAATTTATAAATTATTTCAGTGATAAATAACCAGTGTTGGGAAAGTTACTTTTAAAAGTAATCCATAACAATAGTGCGTTACTAATATCCTTAGTTACTTTTTATTGAAAGTATTGCGTTTTGTTACATTTAAGTTACTTTTTAAATCTGGGCAGGGCTTGCAAGTTTGTTTTTAATTAAAAAAAAGTTATTTTATGCAAATATGCCTCAGACTGAAGGAAGTGTAAATTCACGTCTGTACAGTAGAGGACGCAGCTCAAATTAATTGCATGAAAAATACGATGCAGGAGAAGAAAGTTCAAGCAATACTTTTTTTTTTTTTTTTAACACAAATGTGTCATTTTCACTTATAAGTAAAACTGAACTGGATCAAAGTCATTGGTTAAAAAAAGGGATTCAATCCTGATTTCTCTCACCATGGCAACACGAGAACTGTCAGTCAATAAATGGAAACAAAGTAACTGGAGTTACTTATTTGAAAAAGTAACTCCGATATTACCTTCTAAAATTAAAAAGAAATGTGTTACTTTACTAGTTACTTAATTAACTAAGACTTAAAAGCTTAAAAAGCCCTTACTTAAAAGCCCTAAGAAAATAACAGCTGGTCACAACAGCGTGCATTTAAAGAAAAGTGACATCATAACAGAAGGGGGCTGCAATCAGATCGAAGAAAATCCCTTAAACAGAAAACAAAGAGTTTGTTTTTTTTGCTCTCATTGCACAGTGAACAAACCTCAGGGTCCGTAAAGAGGCAAACCACGATCTCTGAGCTCGAGAAAGCTTCAGGTAAGACCTGTTACGCAACGAGCATCTGGAGCAGGAAGGAGAACAGAGAGAGAAATGGAGCAGAAGAGCTGACAGACAGAAGCAGATCTGAGCTTAAACACGACGAGAGGAGGAAGAGGAATGCAAGATGAAGACTAATGCATATTTAATAACCCTTGTGTTATTACAAACGGTTTAGAACGTCAAACTCAAAACATGCCGTATTTGATTTCAGAGCTTCAGTAAATGGTTATGAATTGTCTTGTGAGTTTCTTTCTCTTCTCTGTGTTGTATGGAAAAATATTAGCACTGGTTCGGATCATTATGAGGGTGAATATAAATTTTGATATTTCTATTTCTACCTGTCCCTCCTCCTGTCTATTGGCACAGGGCTGACTGACAGCCTGGTCTGGGCGGAGACGGAGCCCTGTGATTGGCTGCTGGTGAAGGAGGCGGCGTCCAGAGGAGAGAGGGGCGGAGTTACCAGACCCGGGCTGCTGCAGTCCGAGTGAGACAGAGATCCTGAAACACACACGTGTACAATTATTAGTCCATCCTTCACTCATGTAGCCACACAGGAAGTAAATCAGAGAGATCAGCACCTCTATCAGAGCTGTGAGCGGATCGAGCGTAACGAGGGGTGGAGGGAATCTTAATGCGCTGCTCGCGGTACTGAAACAAACCTACGGACACAAACACACAATCAGTATCAATCACAGGCTTCAGATTCATGGGGCATGTTTATAATAATAATAAAAGGAATAGATAATAATTAAACCAATTAATGAACATATTATAGTAATAGTACTGCATTGTAAAATAATAAAAACAGTGTTTTAATAATATTACAAATTTATTTTAGAATTTTTAGAATTTTATAAAATGTGATAATTATTATTATTTACTAAACAACATTATTATTATTATTATTTGCTTAAATTATTATTAAACCAATAAATAAACTATTATTATAGTATTACTATAGCACTGTAAAATATAAACAATATTATAATTCTAAAAATAAAAATAATAATTCATTTTTATTATACCAAACAAAATTGTTGTCTTCTGCTTTTTTTTTCTTGGCTTTCAAAAATTAACCCATAGAGATTCTATTGTGGTGGAAAAATGCAGGGACTCGTTAAAGTTTCTCAAGTGCTGATAAGTGGCAATTAGTGCACGTTATTCTCAGTATAGAACATCATCAAATAAGAGTGCTGGTGTGTGTGGTGTGTGTGTGTGTGTGTACAGACCCTGTCTGGCGCTGGAGGGCAGGGAGTTGGTGTTGTGCTGAACCGAACCACGAGAGCCTTCGAAGAGCTCAGCAGATCGCTTGTGGTTGAGATCCACACTCCATCGGCCCTGATGCTGCGGACTGAAGAGAGCAGACGGAGTCAGAGTCAGAACCGATGTGAGCATCAGTGTGTGTGTGTGTGTGTGTGTGTGTGTGTGTGTGTACCTGACTTGAGTGTATGTGTGTGTTGGAACTGAAGAGTTGCTGGTTTTGACGCAGTGACTCCAGGCCGTGTACACTTGGTTCCTCATCACTGCGGTCACAGCTGGGTATGGAGACAGCGTTCTGGAAGTGGTGTCTAGACACACACAAATACACACACACACACAAATACACCAATAAAAGATTCTGACATCACACAAAAAAAGATAATTATTTTAACATACAGAAGCATCAGGCAAAACAATTTTTTTATGCTTTGTATTTAAAAAATATATTGTTTTAACCTGTTTTAAAAAGTCATCATGAACATCTGCTTTTGTGTTAGGGATGCACCGAATGTTCGGGAACTGAGATTATTCGGCCGAAAATAGAAAAAAATAAAAGCTCATCCTGGGGGTTTCCACCAAAATAATATTTTTTTTTGTTATAATTTTACTGTAAAATAACAAGACAATAATAACAATAATTACAACAGTTTTATTAATACATTTATTATAACATTCACACACAGTGCTCAGATCTGTAATAGATTTGCATCTGTGGATCTAAAATATTTTAAAAGGATTCTCTTCTGCTCCACAAGGCTGTATTTATTTGTACAGTAAAATAAATACATGCCTGATTAGAAAAGGGGGTCTCAAAAATTACCAAAAATAAAAAATGTTTTACTTCCATATTAATTTTAAGTCAAAATGTGCTCTGTTGGTATAATGTCTACTAGAATTTTTAGTGTTAAGTAAAAAAATTTTAATTGTTGTTTAGTAATTGATTTATTTCTTTGAAAAGCAAGACAAAACAGTACAGTAAAAAACAAAATGTGGGTATTTTGCATTAATGCAATGGTGAAGATACATGAGGGGAAAAACACAAAAGTGACGTTCCTCCTTCGGCCCAATGTTTCAGTTTGTTGTTCTTCAGCCAAGTATTTTCTCTTCGGTGCATCCCTATATTCTGTGTTCTACATTTCCAATTTTGACTCTATTCTTTCAACTAACATAACGGTGTCAAACTCACGTGCTTGTAGAGGAGAGAAGCTGTGACGGTTTGACCGGAAAGGAGAAAACCGGACCAGAGGTTCAGGAGACTGTTCCTCATGAGAGAAGCTCTGCAGCAGAAGAGAAGAAGGAAAACAGATAAATGTTATAAACCTGGTTTACTACCTGCTTCTGAATTAAAGGTACAGACATTATGATAGGTTATATACAAGTTAAATGTTAATTTATTAATAATAATAATAATAATAACAACAACAACAACAACAACAACAACAACAACAACAAATGTTTTAAATAACTGGAACAAGGAATAATTAGAATACTAATAAAATAAATATTTTGAATAAAAAAATATAATAATAAAAAAAAATATATATATATATTATACTAAATAATACTTGAGTTATTTCATTATTTATATTTATCATTTAAATGGACTGGATTTATCAGTGAACTGAATATATTATATATAAATATATTTTAGCAAATAAAATAAATTGTTTTTAATAATATTTCTACTAATCCTAACAATTACTATTATAATTCATAGTTTTATTATTTTATTGTTGTTGTTATTGATATTTACGATTTGAATTGCAATAAATAATCAGTATAGTAATAAAATAAAAAGTGACTAATAATAATTATTATTATTCTCACATTTTATTCAATCCAATATTTTAATGATTATTTCAGGAAATGTTATACCGCAAAAAATCATAATACAAGTTATTTTTATTTCAATAATAAAGAATAATAATTACAATTTAATTTTACAGAACATTAATAAAACTACAATCCTAATATTTCTGGCTGTGGTTTATTTGATTCTTTGTCTACTAGCTGTGATCACAAGGCTTCAGGTGTGTTTGTTGGATACGGAGACAGCAGGAGGAAACAGATAAAGTCTGATAACCTCAGCGTTACAGGTGTGTAGTACCTGTGGAAAGGGCATCTTAAGCGGCGTGAGGCTGCGGCGCTGAGCGGGTGCAGAGTTCGGTCTCCTCACCTCCTGTTCATCTGAACCCTGTCCGGACACTTCCTCCGCAAACGACCCTCCAGCGCCGCCAGAGCTCTGTCTCTGAAGCACGTTCCCGTTGCGGTCTCGGCTTTCAAATCCAGGATTGTCTGTGGGCGTGGCCTGAATGGGCGTGGCCGGGGGCGAGCCGGTGGTGATGGTGGAATCGGAGGCGGAGCTTCCCTGCGGCTTGTGTTTGAACTTAAAGGAGTCGCTGCGTTTGGGCGGGTCGGGGGGGATCTGCGGCGCCGTCTCCGTCCAGGAGCTCTGCGGGGAATGTTTGGGCATCTGCGACACACTGAGGTAGTCTAGCTTGGAGGGCGTCTCCGGACGCTTGAACATGTCTGCGTCGAATATCGACTTCCGCTTCTTTGGGGTCTTAAAAATAGAGAGCGGTGGGATGCTTTCGGTTGGTGACATTGCAACCGCTATCATTTTGGGCCACGTGCCGCCGCTTTGCTTCTGCGGGATGCACCGTCTCTCCTGATTCATCTCCACTGTGATGCAGTCCCCGGGGGAAACGGGGTGAAAGGTGAGGGGTCGTTTGGAGGTGGGATGCGGGCAGATCTCATGATACGGCTCCGAGCGATACAGCGTCCCGCGCTGACCGCGCTCGCTCTCCACGTCACGCGTGGAGCTGTACATGTCTTTAAGGGTGGGCTGTTTCCTGCAGGTGCGCAGCTGATCCGATGACTTCCCATAAGAGCTTCGTTCGCTCTCAGTGATGCTCTGACCCGACAGACTCTGTGGGAAAAACTGAGAGAGCATAACAGAGTAAGCTGTGGTGATAGCGGAGCGTGGTTGATCCGTGATAGGACTGCGGTGATAAATTTTACATTTTAATTAATTTTAACAGCAGATGGCGCACTAATCTATTTTTGGAAAGCATACAGCGCCATCTGCTGGTCAAAACTAAGCTCAGAAGCGACTCGAGAAAGATTCGCGACTGTGATGAAAATCTCAGATATGATCCGAACCATGTGATTTGTGATGTGTTGAACCACAACTAAATCGATTGAATCCCTCTCATAAAAAAGTAAATAGAAAATCAATAATATTTCACCTTCAGGACGGAAAGAGAAACCGAGTCTCTGTAGCTCCGCAGCAGATTCTCACATTCGCTCACAGATTTGTTATCCAGCGAAATGCCGTTTATCTGTCAGGGAACATTAAACCCTCTTTAAATGATCATAATGGTATGTTTAAAATACAGCATGGCATATTCATTCACGATTCTGCATTGTCTGCATTTATTCTAATCAGCCAATATTAGGGGTGTAACGATACGCGTATTCGTATTGAACCGTTCGGTACGACGCTTTCGGTTCGGTACGCGGTACGCATTATGTATACCGAACGGTTCGTTGGAGTAATTAATTATATTTGAAAAAAAAAAAAAAAGAGAGAGAAAGAAATATAATGATATGCGTTCAACAAGGTAGCCCAATAACCCAAACAACGTAACAGGCAACGCCCCTGACACTCCCGAAGAAGAAAAAAACACCATCTTATATGTTTATGTTAGGCTGCTCAGCAGGTGCTCGCTCACTCAGTACGCGCTGAAGGCTCGTTGCAAAATAGCCAATGCGTTTAACAGACTAGAAATGAGAAGATCCTCCAATAACCAACAGGTCTGGTGTTTGGGTGCACTTTGGATTCCCTTTAAGCTATAATGGTGATGGCAAGAGAGTGGTGGATAAAAAAACAACGGTATGTCGCATCTGCAACATGACAGGGTACACCAGCGGGATTACAAAAAAAAAAAAAAAAAAAACAGCGGGAATATCTGGGATATATGCGTCAGTACTATCTGGGAAAAGACGAAAAAAAGGAGAAACATGCACGCAGCAAACTATCCCTGCAGCATTTAGAAACTATAGCTTACAGGGAATCCAACCCAAACACCAGACCTGTTGGTTATTTTAGGATCTTATATTTCTGGTCTGTTAAATGCATTAGACATTTTGCAACGAGCCTTCAGCGCGTGCTGAGTAAGCGAGCGCCTTAGGGGCCGTTCACATATCGTGCCTAAAAACGCATGGAAAACGCTAAGCGCGTCTTTCTCCTCCTTTCCAAAGCGCTCGGGCAGAAGCGCTCATGAGGCGTCTGTCTTTGCTAAGCAACAATGACGTGCTCTCTCCATGAGACGCGGAAATTTCAGCGAAGGATAAATGGATTTGCAGCTCTAAAAATCGCTTGCAGTAGCTCTGCTACTGAATTTATTTCAAAATTGCAATCCATATACAACTATGATCAGCTGATCCTTCATCTTGGCTGAGCTCTCAACGTTGTTATGGGAAAGGATGAAGCTGATTGGTTGGTTCTTGTCACATGACCCGCGGTGCGCTTGCGGCATTCTGAAAAGTTGAGATGTTTTTACATTTTGCTGTATCTAAAACGTATCGAACCGAACCGAACCGTGACATCAGTGTATCGTATCGAACCGAACCGTGAATTTTGTGAACCGTTACACCCCTAGCCAATATATATGCAAATCAACCTCTGCTCTATCGACCAATCAGAGCTTCCCATTGTAGGAGTACCGCCCACTTTTTCAGCAGCTTGGGATCTTTTTTGGGGAATTTTTCTAGTATCTGTTCTCCATAGACATTTCAAAACTTTAAGCTGTAAAGCAAACATTTAGCTCTGATATGAACATTACAAGCTATGATATGAAGGAAAAAGGTATATGAAATATATAAAAGGCAGAGAGCTTTGTACTTTAATTGTTTCTGTATATAAAATGATTGTGTACTTAAATTCTTCAATTATATAACATCCCATGAAGCACTGCCATGATTAAAAATGACAAACAAAGCAGGCATGTGATCAAAATGATAAAAAACATGCTTTAACTCATAATAATAATAAAAATATTATTATTATTATTATTATTATTATAAGGGAAACAATTTTAGCTATAATCATCATATAATTATTATTCAAAGTATTATATTTAAATTATAAAATATTATAATATAATATAAAAAATAATTATTATTATTATTTATTCAAAAATAATATTATTTATTATTTAAATTAAATAAATTAATCATATCAATAAAAAGTATATTACTATTGCAATGCTGTTGTTTTGTAAAATAACGTTTATTTTTTTATTATTGAACAATAGTAAAATTTAAGTCCTACTATTTATGGTTGTCTTAATTTTTTTACTTTCAAATGTTAAAGTGTTGAGCCTTTATTTTGGCAGAAAACTGCTGGGAGACATTGAAGCTTTATTTATGAACAGATTTATAAATAATTCTCATTTCAAATTTGGGAAAATGGTTGGAAAAATCAAATACGTTTGTTTAAATAAACTGAAAATTAAAATGCAGCAGTTCTTTTCTCAGATTTATGCAATTCAAGTAGGTCATACTTTAGCTAAAAAAATATAAAAAACATAAATGTGTACAATCACTGAAAAAGAAGGTCACCTCCCTGATAAAACTATTAAAAATAAGTTATTAATAAATAGACAAAAATGCAAGTTTAGACAAAAGTACTTTTCCTCAAGCATTTTGACAGTGTAGGGATTAAATCAATTACATCACTTTCAGCCAATCAGAGATTCCTGGAGAACTGGTGCTGATGACAAGAAAAGCACATCACATTGAGTCGACTCACATTGAGAAGACGGTCTCCAGGACACACCGATCCATCTCTGGCCGCTGGACTGCCTGGAGAAACAGACGACACAAACACGCCGCTCTCCAACCCAACACCACAATCTGAAATACAGACAGAGAGAGAGAGAGAGAGAGAGAGAGAGTCTGTAGAGATGAAGAGAGCTGCTCTGCTGAAAGACAAAGACCCTCGATCTGACCTTTATGTCCCGCCAGCGTCAGATGAACAGAAGTGACCATCCGTCCTCCCAGAGACTTCCTCCTGCGCACCACCACATTGATGACTCCGCCCCCGCTGAACACCGCCTTTATGACCTGCTTCCTGTCCTTATTGGCCAGATCCACGTCATTAATCTTCAACAACCAATCATTCACTCTGCCGTAAGAATAATAATAATTAGAACTTCTGCCGAATCTTGCCTTATTTGCAGCTCTAGTTAGAATCACATACGGCCGTTTCACAGGAGTCTGCTTACCTCAACCTGCCCTCCGCAACACTTCCTTTGTCCACCTTGCTCACGAATATCCCATAATCCCCGGGTAGATACGGGTCGCTCACTCCTTCAGCGATATCAAAACCCAGATCGCTCAAATCCACGTCGTCCTGTACGTCAGATCAGAGACGTGAGGTGTTGAACTCATTTGGAGGTTCGTCACAGCCGTGATGAGGACTCGATTACGTACCGTACTCCTCTCAAACTCCACCGTCTCCGTCTCCCACTCCAGAGAGTCCGTATCGATGGCCGAGTCGTGGGAATTGTGGGCCATCAGCTGGCGGAAACGGGCCTCCTTCTCTAGCTGCTCTTCCATGCATTCCCTGAGCACACATTTAAGGAAAATTCATCCAACTTTTGCCATAAAAGTCATAAAAATACCATTTTCAATCTAGTTTCCGACCACATCACAGCACAGAGACAGAACTCATGAATGTTAAAGAATGTCAAAAGTTTCAATATTTCTAAAATGAGATTTGTTCATCATCTTAAAGCTGACTTAATAAGGTTTCCTTTGATGTTAGGACAATGCAAGGATAAGACAATCATTGGCCGAGATGCAACAATTTGAAAATCTTGAATATGACGGTGCAAAAAAAAATAAAAATTAAATAAAATTAGAAAATCGCATTTGAAGTTGTCCAAATTAAATTCATAGACGTACATTACTAATCAAAAAAAAAAAAAAAGTTTTGTTATATTTACGGTAGGTAACATGAACATGATCTTTCCTTAATATCCTTATGATTTTTGTCATAAAACGAAAATCTATAATTTTGACCCATACAATGTATTGTAGTCCATTTCTACAAATATACCTGTGCTACTTATGACTGCTTTCGTGCTACAGGGTCGCAACCGATATTCGCTTAAATTCTGACTCTGGCAAAATATCAGTAATGGTATCATTAGATCTCAGTGCTGCGTTTGTCTCTGTCGATCATAACATACTTCTAGAGAGACCGGAAACTGAGTCAGGCTTTCTGGGATGGTTCTCAATTGAATCAGGTCATACTTAGAAGGGAGAGGCGAGTACGTGAGTATAGGAGAGCATTGATGATATATGGAGTCCCACAAGGCTCAGTCCTTGCACCGCTATTGTTTAGCATGTATATGCTCCCACTAAGTCAAATGTCACTTCACTTCAATTATTTCTTAGTTACTGCGCTGCAGGAAACTTTCCCAGAGTATTCATGAATCATCACAATGATTTGCTAGATGCACATACTGTCGAATGTCCCTGATGTGATCGTGTGTTTTGATATTTTGAGCGCGTGTTTCACCGAGACTCACTTGAGCTCCTTCAGTTCTCGCACCGCGTCGTTCTTCTGTTTGCGCAGGTCGTCCATTTTTCTCAGAGCGTCGGCGAGATCGCTCACGGCTCGGTCCCTCTCGCGACGCAGGTTATCACACAACGTCCTGAAACACAGACGATTTCGTAGGACTCGATGAACACTACTGGGCTTGTTTTTGGGAGCAAAATTAATGCATTTGCATATGCGAGATTATTCAATGTGTAAGATAGCTCACATGCACACGAAATAGAGTTAGCAAAAGAAAAGGAGCTGTGTTATTAAACTGGTTTTGATGCACGTTCGTTGACTCATGCATCACAGAATCAGAGGTTTAACAGGATGTTGTCATCGCGGTTATTCACCGTATGCTCTCTCTTTCTGCCACGATCTTGTCTCGCTCCTGGAAAGCCCAGTCTCTGCGGCACTTGGCCACTTCTGCCTCCTGCACAGACTCCTGGAGCTCCTCCGAAATAGCCTCGCACTGCTTCCTCAGGACCTCCAGCTCCTTACTGACACGCTCCATGTCTAGCGTCGCACTATCCTGCTTCTGCAAGGAGACAAACGAGACTGAAAAAGACCCCTAACGCACATCCAGTGGTGGTCAAAATGTTAAAATTAATATCAAAATGAATGTTTGGAAATGTAATCTGATATTTCCTACAGCAAAAGACTAGCTTCTGGAAATACTAGTGTCCTAATTATTTCTGTGGCCACTGTATATAAGTCATTGTACCTGTCTGGCCTGATAATACTCTCTCAGGAGCTGGTCTCTCTGGATGATGGCCTCTGTTCGCTCTTTACGGGCCACGTCACGCTCTTCTCGCACCATCTCGATGTCTTTACAGGCCTGGCTCAGCTCCTTCTGCGTCTCGGCCTTGTCCTGCACCTCGTGACAGTATTTCTCCAGCAGCTCGTTCTTCTCTCGAATCGCACGGTCACGGTCCAACAGAGCCGAGTTCAGCTCCTGCACAATACGCAACAAACATCAAACCACCAGTAATTAGAATAATCCTATGACAACGTTTTTTTTTTGGAAGTTATTTGGGATTGTTGGTTCACCTCAAACTGATAACCCTAAATATAAGCAATAGAGACAGTGATTACTGCCTGAGCAAAAACAACATGTGACCCCAGACAACAAAACCAGTCATAAGGGTCAATTTTTGAAATTTAGATGTATACATCATCTGAAAGCTGAATAAATGATCTCTCCAGTGATGTGTGGTTTGTTTCGGAGGACAATATTTGTCTGAGATACAACTATTTGAAAATCTGGAATCTGAGGGAGCAAAAAAAATCTAAATATTAAGAAAATCATCTTTAAAGTTGTTCAGATGAATTCTTAGCAATGCATATTAATAATTAAAAATGAAGTTTTGATATATACTTATATTAATGCTGAGAATTATTTTTATTAGTTAATGGAATTAGAAAAAAAAGATAAATACCATAATTTAAATAAATGTTTATTTAGTTAATTAAAATAGTTTTTTATATATAAATATTTATTAACTAAAAACGTTTGCTTTCAGTGTTATCAGGCTAAAGTTAGCATTTTCTGAGATCTCCTACTGCACCTTTAACTATTAAGATTAATACAGAGATATATTAATTTTGTTATATTTCATAATTTGTTATATTTTATTTAATATTTTATAAAAATACTTAACAGTATTTAATATTTAAATAAAAAATGACAACTTTAAACCAAAATATATCTATATTTATTTTTTATTTACAATATTATTTATTTATTTAAATATGTCCTAGTTATTTAGATTAAAACAAATTAAATATTTCAATATTAAAAAATGTATTTTGTAAAAAAACAAAAATGGATTTCTGAACACTTCTGACTGAACACTTTTGTCTGCGAGTCTTTTGAATCTTTTTTTTAATCATTTTTTTTGATCGGAATTGAATCACAATTCAAGGAGAGGATGTTTGAAAATTGGCTGCTCTTCAAAAGATTACACTAGTATGTAAAATCATTGGTAAATCATCTCTGGACGTATTTGACCTGTCTGAGAGCCTCCATCTCCTCGCCGGCGACTCTTCTCTCGCTCGACGTGTTCTTGAGTTTGGCTTCAGCCGCATCTAGTCCAGTCTGGAGTTTATCCACCTCTTTGATGACCTGATCTCTCTCGCTCATGATCAGTCTATACTCGTTTAGCACAGAGTCTCTCTCCTCCTTCAGCTTCTCGGCGTCTTTCACGGCCTTCAGCTGCAGCATCTTATAGCGTGTGTTCTCCATCTGCAGCCGATCGGTTTCTCTCTGCAGCTCCTCGTTCTGAGCGGACGTCTTATTCAGCTCCTGCTGGAGACTCTCGAACCTGAAAGAGAGCGATGTTCATCCTAAAGGCCTTTTCGAAATGTACGTGAAAATCCAGCATGCATGTGTAGCACAATGATGCTTTTGAATCGAAGTAGATCGCTATGGGGCTGTTCACACTAGGTGCAATTTAAAAATAAAGGTGTTCTGTTTCTGGTACAGAACCAAGATTTATTTATTTTGATTAAATGCTGTATATTGAGCAGTGGATCTTAATGCGAGATTTATATCTGAGAGAGAATGCACTGTTGGTTGGCGCCACCTAGTGTGCAGGCGTGAATTAACAAGCAATCAATTCGTTTCACGCTCAGTGTTCATTCAAATTGTTGCGAGAAAATTGGTTTACGCCAAAACTGAACTCAATACTTTCACACAGAATGCATATTTTATTCGCATCTCGCACAAGAGAGAAGCATGTTTAGAAAGCCATGTAAAATTAATGCAAGCTCAACTATTAACAAACATGTCTTTGTAGATGTTCTACGATCTAATTTGGTTTAAAAACTGCTCATATTGCATGTATGCAGCATCTTTGTTTGGACCATGATTAAAATGCAGGGGTTGCCTCTAATTTTAAATGGAAAGAGCACAGACAAAGCCTTGTGTTTATTTTATTTGTGTTACTTATTTATATGATTTGGGGCTTGTTTTAAAATATCAATTTAGTTTTGCAATTTACATTTACATTCTATTGTCATTTAGCAGATGCTTTTATCCAAAGCGACTTACAAACGAAGACAACAGAAGCAATCAAAACCGAAAAAAGCAGAGCAATGATATGCAAGTGCTCTATTAGTATATTATTATAGTTATATTTCAATTTCACAAAGAAATGTACAGCACTTTGTCAAAGCAATAATAAAAGGACACATTCACATCTTAAATATCATTTTGTTTAAAAAAACAAATAAATCGTGAACCAAATCGAATCGTGCAATCAAAATCGTGAAACGAATCATGAGTTGAGTGAATCGTTACATCCCTAGTTTATAAACATTATTGTAAACACCACTGAAGATAGTCGTGTTATTTTATTGTTTTGAAGAATCGTGCATTAGTAATATTTTGCTCAGTGCGCCCTCTTGTGGCCTTAAGAGAGAAGCTAAAAGCTTTTTTCCTCCAAACTGAAATGATGCATTTTAAACTCAAATATAATTGGAGTACCTCCTGACGGAGCCGCTGTACTGGTGCTGGAGGTGTAGCGCTGAGTCTCTCTGCTTCAGCAGAACGTCCAGCTGTTTCTGCAGACGCCGGTTCTCCTCCTCCATCTCCTCCAGGCGGCTCAGATCGGTGTTGTGGCTCACTGTTTTCTCACTGTATCGTTTCCTCAGGGCATCATACTCTTTCTTCATCCCTTCCAGCTTGTTTAAGGCCGTGTCGTAAAGCTTATTGAGCAGTTCGGAGGAGCCGTTCTCCCTCATGACCTACAGAGAGAAATAAAACTAAACTAAATCACGGAGTTGAGTAAATCCGGACTGAGAGATCGCAGCATCACACCAGCAGATGGCGCCACTGAGTCACACGTCTGCTGACACCAAGGTCAAACGAGTCAAAGAAAATTGAAACATATAAAGCATTCAAGCTAAATCACATTTAAAATCACATTTTAATAAAAGAACAGTGTTATTTTTGTACTATTTATATACTTATTTAGTTTTCATTAATATTTTGATATTACCTTTTATTTATACTATTATTTATCTATTTAGGTTTCTTTTACTTATTTTTATTTGAGTTTTTTCTATTAAGTAATTGTAGTGCTTTAACTTGATGTATTAGTTGCATTTATATCATATAATAATATTTATAGATTTATTTATATATGTATTAGTTATTTGAAATAATATTTAAATATTTAATTTGTTTTATTATTATTATTATATAGATATTATTAATTTTTTAATCACTTTCCTTTTAAATTTTTATTTATTTTTTAATATTACCATTGAGGTTTTAATTTAATTTTTAATTTCTTTATATTAGTTTTTGTTTTAGCTCAGGTTTATGTCTTTATTTAAATGTTTCTATTTTTCAATTAAAACTATAATTCAATTTTAACTTATCAGTAAACTCTCAATTTCCATTTTTCATTTGTTTTCTGTTTTATTTCAGCTTTATGTCGATTTGGCTTGTCGCTTTAGAGGGTTTGCTGTGGAGAGAAGGGAACTAAAGTAGCCTAATTGTGTTGCTAAATTAACTTTTATTTACCATTATTTTAGCCAACATTATTTCTGAATGTAATCATTGAAATGCCACGTCCAGTCCACTAGTATAGGGGTTTTTTTTTCTATCAAAATGCTTATCCATGCTGAAACATTTTCAAATATCTTGAAAATAAATTATTTACTGTTCTTATTACGTTAACAGTTTTTTTCTTTTGTTTAATACATTTGGTCCTAAGTAAATCTAGAAAAAATTATGCTGTATCGGTTGTGACTAATATCGGTATCGGTAATATCGGTATCGGTATCGTTATCGGCCAATAGTTGCTTCTTAAATCAGAATCCGCCCAACAGATCCTGTCAGTGCATCCCTGTGCTATACTTCAGTTGTGTGTGTGTGTGTGTGTGTGTGATTGTACCTGCTGCTGCTGCAGGCGCATGTCTGCCACCTCGCGCTGGTCGCTGTCATGCACAAAGCGCAGCTCGTCGCAGGTCTGCTGCAGCTGTGAGTGCTGCTGAAGGAGCTGAGAGTAGTTCTGCTTCATGGCCTCCATCTCGTCCCGCAGCTGCGTCTGTTCCCCGACCGCACGCCCGTGAAGAGTGCTGAGAGACACAGGAGTTCACCAGTGCAGCAGCGAACAGAACAATTCAACAATAAAACGATGGCATGAGTTTATAAAATGAACATTAACTTGGATGCTCTGCAGTGAATGGGATATGTTTGCAGAAGCTGAACTTGAATTAATTTTACACGGCTTTCTAAACATGCGGCTGCTTTTGTGTATATGATATATAGTGTATATGATATTACACCATTTAATTTAAATACCATGAATAACATTTGCTGCAATGAAATTTGAATTTATTTCACAAAATTAGAAAAATCTGTAAAATAAGTCAATACAAAAAATTATCACACAAATCAACTTATTGAGTGCACATGTGATATATTTCATATATAAAGATATTTTAAATCCATTTAATTTATATTAATAATTAATATTATTATTGATAATTAATACAAAATTATAATACTATATAATTTGAGCAACTTATTCTGTAATCCTATCATTATTTTTCACAAACTAAAACATTAGATATGAATAGAACGCACTAAGAGTGATGTTTTCTAAATAACTTAGCTTAACAGATCAATTTATTATAAATAAAAGACAAATCTCTGATATATGGATCTTCTACTAGACACGTTATGAGTTTTATACGCTTAGAAGAACAAACTACTCTCGTAAAGGTACAAACTCCCCCTGATAGTCAGCTCTAGGTGAACACATCTCTGTTTTTCGGGTTAAAGCGCTCACTGGTAGTAATCGGCGTCTCTCACGGCCTCCTCGCATCTCTTCAGGGTTTTGTTGTGCTGGTTCTGGAGACACTGCAGGTCTGACATGGCCTTCATGCACTGCAGCTTCAGACGCTCGTAATCGTGACCCGGCTTCACACTCGGCCTGCACACACACACACACACACACACACACACACACATCTCACACTGTGCAACATCATTCGGTTCACACACACACACACTAAAGTGTGCTTTTTTCAGGCTCCATCCACATTCAGGTGAAGAGACACAGAAACAGAGTAAAAAGCCTTATTTATGAAATAGTAATGAAAGGAAACACTTATTTATAGTGTTTGAAAGACTGAAACTGGGAAGATCTGAAATCTCTTCTACAGTTACTACAGCTGCACTTACAGCCCAGTGTTCATTTATTATCATTATATACTTTTATTGTATTCTTTTTTACATTTTAATTTTAAAAATATAGATTTTAATTTTTGCTTTCCTATTTAACTACAATTAATTTTTATTTCAGTTTTACATTAGATTTGGTATTGCAACCTAAAATTATTTTATTATAGTTAGCTGCCAAGGCAACATTTAATTAAATATTTGTTTTGGTTTTTACATTTAAGGTGTTCTTGATACACGTTACATGTATTAATTATTAGAATAGCAATAAATGATGCATAATTACATGCACGTAACCCTAAGCCAAACCCTAACCATACAGTAATTACATGTAATTAATTAATATTACTCCGGACTTAAATGTATAATTACACTGTAACAAGAACACCTTAAAAGAAAGTGTAACCTTATATTTATTTTGTTTTATTTTTAGTAATATTAGTACTTCAACCTGAACTAAGGTGAAGTTTTTATCTAATATTTTTATACAATTTCATTTATTGTAGTAGTTTTAGTTAAAAATATAAAATAAAAAAGACGAACTGAAACTGATTAAATATTAAAACTAACTTTTATTTCAGCTAATTTTTTATATATATATATATATATATTAGTACTTTGACCTAAACGAAGAATTTTTTTTTATTTTTTTTATTATTTCATTTATTGTAATAGTTTTTGTGAACAAACTAAAAATCATTAAAATAAAATAAAAAAGACATGAACTGAGACTAATAAATATTAAAACATACTTTTATTTCAGCTAATTTTTGTTATTTTTATTTTGTTTTATTTTTAGTAATATAAGTACATCAACCTAATCTAATATTTGTATATTATTTAATTTATTTTAGTAGTTTTTATTAACAAACTAAAAAACATTCAAATAAAATAAAAAAAGACTAACTGAAACTGAAAAATATTAAAACTAACTTTTATTTCAGCTAATTTTTTTTTAAGTAATATTAGTACTTTAACCTAAACTAAGGTTAGAGTAAGTTGTTATCTTATATTTTTATATACTTTTTGTGAACAGCCTAAAAACCATTAAAAAAGTAAAAAAGAAATGAACTTAAACTGAAAAATATTCAAACTTAATATTTATCAGTAATATAAATATATATATAACTGATAAATATCAGTTATTGAAACTTTATTTCAGCTAAAAAAATGTATATTTATTTAGATATATATTTTTTTGATTTTGTTATATAAATTTACGTAGTATAATAACTAAGACTGAAAAATGAACAAAAACTGTATGGACTTATATGTAAAAATATATATATCTCTACATAATATAATAAATAAATACTAATAAAATTATTTTTTTTTTTTTTAATGAATGAGCAACTCTACTAGCATCTCAATGCTGATGAGCACTGGTCAACGGTCCAGGTGTGGTCAGTGTACCTGCAGTCATCGAAGGTGGAGCCCGGCGAGGACAGGGCCAGTCGTTTGCGCAGGTCGTCTCGTTCTCGGGTCACCTGTCTGAGCTGCAGGTTCACCGTCTCCAGTTTCTCACTCATCACATGCTTATCCAGGTGAGCCGGAGGAGGTGAGGATGCTGGGATAGACACACACGTGTGCATCACTGAATACAATTACTAATAATAGAGTGTACACTATACATGTTGTTCACTTCTGAAGAGGGGAATAGCAGAAAAATAAACTTTTGCTTTCAGTTTGAGATTCATACAGATGTTATGAATAAACAATGATTTTATCTGGGCCACTGACGACCCGTTTTACATCCCTCACTGCACACACAACAGAGCCGTCTGTCTCGTTTTAGACGTCTAATGGACAGAAGCGTCTCTCAGCTGGTGTCTGGGTTCACTCGGTGTTATTCCCAGTCAGTCCCAGATTTCTCAGTTTCGCACCAGTGGGATCTCAGGAATATGTGCAGCACTGTAAATCATGCATTTCCTTTGAGTTGGTGAAAGATGTGTTTTATGCATGCTTTTTGAGCTCAAGAATACAGGAAAATTGTGAAAAAGTATTACAATTTAAAACAGCCATTTTCCGTGTGAATGCATGTTAAAGTGTAATTTATTTCTGTGAGGCTCCGCTGTATTTTCAGCATCATTCCTCCAGTCTTCAGTGTCACATGATCTTCAGAAATCATGAAAATATGATGATTTACTGCTCATATAATAAACATTTCTGATTATTATCAATGTTAAAACAGTTGTGCTGCACAATATTTCTGTGGAAACAGTGACACGTTTAATTTTTCCGGCGCTCTCTGATGGATAAAAAGTTTAAGAGAACCGCATTAATTGTAAAAATCTTTTGTAACATTATTAGTGATTTTTCTAACAATTTAGTTTGTCCTGTTGGATAAAAGTATTTTACTGACCACAAAGTTCTAAACAGTCTCCATGTTTAATCCTCATCTAGAAAATAATATAAAAATCCTCCCATAATTTATCATTTCTTAATTTTTCTTAACCACAAGTTTATGAAAAATACGTGGTAAAAAAAATAAATAATAATAATAAATAGGATTTTTAATCTCCAATTTAATAATAATTCTAATATCTGCAGACTGATTTAAAAATATATTGAAATTATATTTAATAAACTCATATTTATGAGTATGACTAAATATACATATTTATAATAATATATTTTCTCAACAAAAAAAAATCTCATTATTGCAATGCAAAAAAACGAATAATATTAGAGCTTTAAAAAAAAAAAGTGAGATGCAATATAATATTTCTGTGGGATGAAATGACACACACACACACACACACACACACACACACACTGAGCGAACTCACCGACGCTGCTGAGAGAACTGCTGCTCTCGGAGTCTGACGGCATCGCAGACAGAACGCTGCACGAGGAACCTGAAGCAAACAAACAGACATCAGCTTTTACTGAATGGAGACTCAGGATGGGTCTGTTTAGATGCTCGTCTCTCTTACGTTCCACTCCAGAGCAGCCCATGTGCTTCAATTAATTATTACGGAAATTATTACAATATTGTGAAATATTTTTGCATTTCAAAATAACTGTGTTCTGTGTGAATCTGTGTTAAAGTGTAATTTATTTCTGTGATGCTCCGCTGTATTTTCAGCATCATTCCTCCAGTCTTCAGTGTCACATGATCTTCAGAAATCATGAAAATATGAGGATTTGCTGCTCAGGTATTACTTGTGTTATTAATAATGGTTCTTAAATGTTAAAAACAGTATAGTGTGGAAACATGAATCCAAGGCCCAACAGCATTTATTTAAAATAGAATATATTTTACTATCACTTTTGATCTATTTAATGCATATCTGCTGAATAAAACCATTCATTTCTATTAAAAACACAAACATACATAAAACATTCGAAGAGTAGTAAATCATGTCTTCTACATAATTTTGAAGCTGTGTTCAACACTGATAATAATCAGAAATGTTTCTCGAGCAGTAAATCATCATATTTTCATGATTTCTGAAGATCATGTGACACTGAAGACTGGAGGAATGATGCTGGAAATACACAGCAATTAATTACATTTTACGATAAATTCACATAGAAAACAGCCATCTGAAATAATAATAATATTTCACAATTTCACTGTATTCTTGAGCACATAATACAGCCTTGGTGGACAAAAAAAAATACTAAGGCTAAAAAATGGCAACTAATTAAAATTAAAACAAAATAGTATTAAAATAAAACATGTATATAAATATAAATCTGTTTATCATTTTATATATATATATATATATATATATAAAAAAATATTTCAAATAAATACGAGTGTAAAACTAAATGCTGATTTAAAATATTAATAAAAAAACTAATTTAAATACTAAAATAATGCAGTAAAATGTAATGATAATAATAACACTAATAAGTAAATGAAAAGGATTAGCAAACAGCCTTAATTTAACATGCTTTAATAATAAAACAAACAAAGTTACATGAAATTAAAAAAGGCTAAGTGTATTAGTCTACATTTACAGCCCAAAATCTTCCGTCGATTGCTTCATACACAGTGAATCTCAATAAATCTCATATAGCACCATATGTTATTTGATCTACTTTCATAAAGCTTAAATCCTTCATGTCATCAGTCTTGATAACGGAAAGCTGTTCATTCATCTTCTGACTTCTACGATGCAATATTCTTCAGCTGCAATGTTTTACAATTTAGTACAAGGTCAATTAAGACTGTAAATATTCAGACTATAATAGAAAAACCATCATTCTGTGTGTGTGTGTGTGTGTGTGTGTCCTGTCTGACATTTAAACTGCCAAAATACGGAGCATAAACTGGACTTACACAGCTGTGAGCCGGACAACGGAAACTTGGACCTGAGAGAGAAAGGCGCTCGATCTGTTGAGCCCTCTCTGTGTGAGCCAGACGGCATGCTGGGTAGAATCTCTGTGTCCTTCATTACTCACAGCCCTGAGAAACTGACCCCTGTATATCAGCGACTGGACAGAGTCATGACGCTCATCTCTCTCCAGACTAACTCTAAACTCGGCTTCATTACAGGCCATCTTCATCACACCGAGACTAATTCACTGATACGACTGGAGTTTAGAAGCAGGAAGAGAGTTTGTTTCTTCTTCTAAATAAATATTTGGAGAAATGTGCTCTGCAGTGAATGGGTGCCGTCAGAATGAGAGTCCAAACAGCTGATGTGTACATCACAATAATCCACAGTCCATCATCACAAATTAACATCTTGCTAAAACGATGCATGCATTTTAACTTTAAGTTAAATTTAAGTCCTCTATACATAATATTGCTTTTTCCAGTGAAAAAGTGATCTGGTCTGAATCAGGAGAGAAATCTGCACAGATCATGCACTGTTTAAACAGCTCTAATTTTATTGAATATAAAAATAATATATATAACAATTGATGGACTGGATTACTTGTGGATTATTGTGATATTTTTATCAGCTGTTTGGACTCTCATTCTGACGGCACCCATTCACTGCAGAGCATCCCCTGATACTGATGCAATGCTACATTTCTCCAAATCTGATGAAGAAACAAACTCATCTTGGATGCCCTGAGGGTGAGCAAATTATATAGTGTTTTTATATAATATATTTTTTATAATATCAGATGGCCTACTACAGACACAATCACTCAGTCAGGGCCCTATTTTAATTTTTTTAATTGACTGAAGCACAGTTGATAGAGCCCAGATAGAAGGTACACATCAGTGAGAGTGAAGCTAAACAGACCCCCGCTGAGGTTTATACTGACGACCATCACAGATCTCTAATTGATAGTCGATGCTCTATTTAACAGACAGACTCTAAATGACTCTTTCTTTCGTCTGTCTGGAGCGACTGCACTGGTGCAATATTACTCACATGTGTTTCTATGTCGTCCAATCAGATTCCTGTAACATGGGTTTAATGGCTTTCTAGGTAATGTTATTTGATCCAGCTTTAAGCTGTATTATTTTATAGTCTACAGCTATTTCTGGCTTACGGCTAAATCCTTGCACGCCTGATGAGTTTTTCTGGCCGCAGTAACATCTGTAACACATTTACAGTACGATGTTTCACGCAGCAGATTTACACAACAGGTCAGTCGCAGCTTTATAAAGCTTTACGCACCGGCGGGTCTGCGTTTTCTAGAAGGAAACACACGAGATGAACATCTCAGCGTCTGTCTGACCACATCCAGCGCATCACAGACCACGAAACACACGCCAAACCGCTCTATTCAAAGAATGAATGCTTCTGTCATAGACAACTAAATATTACACACAACACATAATCCCAAACATTACATGTCTGACATGTGGAACTGTTTTAAATAATATTATAAACTAATTCATGCAACTATGCATGCATTTTTTATGACTTTATATATATCTAGAAACATTTTAGCTAAAATATTTTTTTTTAAATGCATTTACAAATGGAAGAGTACTGCAAAAAATTAAGCCACCTAAAAAATAAAAACAAACGTACAGATTCATATAGATAGAATGATAGACAGACAGAAATCTAGATATAATAATTAACATGTAAAAATTCCAATTACATGTGTGCCATAAATTATTATATTCATATATGAGTGTCAGATGGATACGCAGACGTTATTAAAGTTATTAAAAAGATAGATAAATGCTATTAATATTCAAAAGGTTATTAATATTCGAAATACATGTGTGGCACATAATCATTCATATATGATAGATAGATAGATAGATAGATAGATAGATAGATAGATAGATAGATAGATAGATAGATAGATAGATAGATAGGATGAAAAGTTATCAACTTTTCAAAATACATGTGTGGAATATATTATTTTCTGCATATATTTGTTGATATCCCTTAAACTGCTTCTACATATGTTGGAAATAGCTCGTCTGAATATTATTGATTAGTTTAGTCTATTGTTTTTGTCAGAAAGCAGGAGGACCGACAAACATCTAAGCTAAGCTAACAAGGTTTGACTAAACTTTGCTAAACCGTTCTGAAGGTTTTCCCTCAGGATCAGCGGAGGCTCGTGGAGGGTTTACCCGTGTTGTGGTGGTTGTCCCCCGGCAGCAGAGCGCTGAGCAGCACCGGCTGGGTTTTCTCCAGAGCCCAGCAGAACTCCTGGAAGTGATCCCTGTCCTTCTTTTCCAGCAGCGTCTTGAGGATCAGACGGAGTTTCTCGGCGCCTCCGGAGCAGTGCGCGTCCAGCTCCGCTCTCTCCGCCGGACTCAGGCTGCCTGACTCGGCCAGCAGCTCCACGAGCCGCTCCACATCTGTCACGGACTCCGACAACTTCTGCTGGCACTGCTCTAACAACTCTTTGTGCTTGGGATCCATCACAGAACGACACAAAGCGCTGAAAACCACGAAGCTCCGGTTAAAGAGTTCTCTGTGTGAAATGGAAAGAAACAAGAAGCCATGTTTGCGACTTTGGGAGACTCCAACGGTTTTTTTTTTTTTCTTCCTCGGCTCCGGAGAGTCTCACATCTTTGCCAGCTCTCGGTTTCAGATCGTTTGACGCTGGTTCGTCGCCGCTCGCAACTTTAACTCGCTTTCGGTCATTTTAGAATTGTTATAAAGTTTGACAGTTTATCACAAATGATTGCCGTAACTCCAGCGATCTGAGGCGCGGCGGAGCTCCGCCATGACTTCACAACTCCGCAGCTGCTATCATCTGCCAATCAAAGCTCAGCGGCGGGAGTGGAACGGAGGACTGGGCGGGGCTTCCGCCTGCCAATCAAACAGGTTCAACAAGAGGGGAACGAGATAGGGGCGGGGCTCTTACGTGCCACTCAAACCAGTTAAATGGGAGGGGAAACCCGAGAGGGGCGGGGCTTCCTATCAAACACACCTAGTTGTTCACGGGGGGGAGATTATCGATTTACAGATGAGTACAAAGTCGCAAAACCGTTAAATTTCTTTTCTGTTTTTTTTCCTGTAATTGTCTAGTTTTGGTTGATGATGCCATCTTAATAATGAATAAATGACTTCAAAAAATGTGATGCTGTCCGAATGTTTTATTTTTAGTTGGGGTTTATATATTTTAATTAATTAAAAAAGAAAGACAATACAATACAATGGAAATTAGTTCAGATTTCTAATATGAAAAAAAATACATGCATACTTAACATATGAATCTAATCATCTAAAACTATTTTAAATGACCTTATGTTTTACTTAAAAAATAATTATTGTATGATGTAACTTACGTAAAGTTTAAAATGGTAAAATATGTATAAAGTGTATATGTAAATTGAACCTATTTCTAAATATAACTCAAGTTTAAAATGAGAAAATAAAGCCATCACTGCTTATTTGTAATGCTCAATAACAGATTTAGTTTGCTGTTGCTCAGGTTATTTGCAATTTAATTTGGTTGTGGTTTAAACAGTGAAGTCTATAAAGCACGGTATATTTAATATCTGACTTTGATAATGTTTGATTTTGTGTTGTTAACTTGGTATTATGTGTAACATGAAGGCCTCCTGTATCCTTCTCACAAACACAGACAATAAAACAAATACAGTCGGCTCATACACACACACACACACACACACACATTATATCTTTTTAAATAACAATTTTAAAAAAATTGTATGTAAAATAATGTATTTTTATTTTTATTTATATATTAAAATAATATTTTTGTTATTTTTCTATCACTAATTTGTGTCATTTGATCAAACAGGGAGAGACACAGAATCCATCAAATTCTCACTGCTGATTTCCCTCCAAAATGATGTCACTTCCTATAGGGTGACATCATCAAGGAACTCTGAAAGGACTTTACAAATGAAAAGACTAACAGGAAGGAAAGTGCTGTTGAGGAAACAGGAAACTGATCAGCAAATGAAAAAAAACATTTCTAAAAATATGTTCTTTTAGACACTGGAAAGCTGCTATAAATATATCTAAAGTATAACAAAACACATACCTAGATTTCTAAAAGTAGCAAAACAATTCTAAAACAGCACAAAATGTTACATAAAAACACATACTGATACATTTTTATTACTAAATATTACTAGATATTACTAAAGTTTTTAGTTTTAGATATTCCTTTTTAATTTTATCTAAACTTTTAGTAGGCTAATTTTATCATTTTTATTAGTCTAAGGCTTTTCCTGTTTATCATTTTGTTAGATATAGGATATATATATATTCATATATACGATATATATATTCAGTATTTATTATTTTTTTAGTTAATAATAACATATATACTTCCAAACTGTTTTGGCCAAAGGAAAATGTATTTAATCAACTGACCAACATTTAAATGGCGTGACAACTTGCCCCAACATTACAGTACTCTCGTTCCAAGATCACTCAACTTTTCTTTCCAGTTTTAAAACATTATTTCATGCTGTATTGTCTTTTCTTTTGTGTTGTTCACTGTGAATTTATTTAAACTGTTGTAAACGGAGGCAAAATCTGCAGCGTTAATACTGATTTGAGAGGATTTGCTGATGAATGTTCATGTGTTATTCTTGCAGTGTACAGTATCTGCTAAAGCTGCATGTGTATTGAAATGTTTGAATGTGAAGCTCTGATGATCAGATTACAGAATCACTTAATCCTCATCAGACAAACTCACTTCACAGATGGCTTTTGGAATAGTGTAGATAAACGGATTCACATGATTATAGACCAAACACAAAGATGGAGACCCGAGAGCTCATAAACATAATCGTTTGTTATTAATAAAACTATAGAAACAAGAAATAAAAATACAATTTTCTAAAAGGCTTTCAAGTTTTTAAGGAGTTCACTGAGAAGAATTATTCATGAAGTGCTTTTATTAACAAGACAAATGTTATTACACAACAGTACAGATTATTTTGAGTGAACATACCAAAAACACAGGCTAGAAATCCCTGAAAAGAGTGGTCTTCATGTTAATGAACAAGACTGAATCTCCCATTTAACTACAGATTATCAGGATCAAAGACTGCCAAAGCCATTCACATTCATGCTAGTCCTGGACGATGATGACAAACAGGGCCGACCTCGCAAAACTGATCAGATTTCATCCCAAACTCAAAAAAAAAAAAAAAAAAACAATAAAAATAAATTGTTTTAGAGACATAATATGGTTCACAGATATGCATTACCATGATGGAAAAATATGCAAAAATATATTTGTTGTACAAAATATGATTAAATGAGTTTTTACTATAAAACAGCATTTATTAAGAAAAAAGAGAATTAAAAAAAAAAAAAAAAAAAAAGTGAAGAGAAGAGAAAAGCCTACTATGCATGACAGGGAAAAAAAAAAAGAAAAAAAAAAGACTAGCAAGATCATTTCTAATTTTCGATTTTAATTGTGGGGTAAAACAGGACACATTTTCACGAGACTGACCCATCAAGACCTTCATGATGATTGACAATCTTATATTCTTCTTGCATACGGATCATAAAAGCTCACTATATAAAAACTATGGCATATATTTCAGTATTTCAAGAGACTCCTGTTGTCCAAGGCATTTCAGATTTCAGTGATGGAGCACAGATTGTATTTTTGGTTTCGAGTGACAGCATAGATTTGGCACCTGTACAAAATAAAGCTTCTCAACAGATCATGCATAGTTTGAATAGATAGCAAAATAGAACTAATAATGAAAGGTTTTATAGTAATAAATTTTCTAAGGCACCAATTAAATCCTATGTTTGGCTGTGAACTTAATAAAGCTGTAAAGAGCGATTACAGAATTAGTTAACATGACACTAGACATAATATTTGACATTGATATACGAGCGATTAATATGATGATGTCACATATCCAGTCATCATGGAAACACATCGGACTTCCTGTTTCTTCAGTCACTTCCTCCGCACAGCTTCAGGAGCAGTTTCTTGTAATCACCAGAGGTGTCTCCCTGAAGATTTGAGAAAAATTATATGGTAAAAATATATATATATATATATTCACAACAGTTGTATGGTGTACTGTACAGTTGTGTGTGAGACGTACAGAGATGGCAGTGTAGAGCGACTTCCCGTACAGCCGCTGATACTCCTGTCTGATATCCAGCATGTCCACCTCAGAGCGGGACACCATGACGCGGATCAGAGTCCTGTCTTTGGTTCCTGCACCCTAAATAAAGGTCAATATCAACAGGTCATGCATGCATATTGATCCACAGTGGGATAGATGCATGCATAAAACATTAAGAAGAAACAAGCCTCATGCAGCTCAGTGCAGGATTTACTGGGACAGAGTAAACATAACCCACTTCTAACCATCAGAACTGCTTCTGAATGACAAAACCATAGCAAAACAATGACATAACCGCAGATTCTCTACCTTCATGGCTTTGTTGAGACGTTCAGCAAAGTAGGCTGAAGTGTTTTTAATGCACTTCACTGAAAAACACACAGATGGAACAGGATTAGAAACTATACAGAAAGAGGATTCGGTTATTGAGATTATTACTAACAATTAATCAGTAGCAGAATATGGTTTTGTATGATAATCATGTTGCAATATTTTAAGGAATAAACCTTTAAATTTTATAATGTTTAAAGAGGAAACATATATGATAAACATTGACTACAAACATTCACAATATCAAAGACACTGTAGAAGTGAAAAAAAATGCATTTAATACCATTTGTTTTAAGTTTTGTAAAATTATTTGCATAAAATCCATTATCTAATCAAATAAATCTGAACAGTGGATGAAGCCAGGTTCAAAATGGGTTGTATTTTGTTGAAATATTCAAAGGTTTTGGATTTCTCTTTTTATAAATCAGAAAATACTGTCGAAATCAAGGAGAGAAAGGACAAGAAAAAAAAAAAAAAAAACACCACTTTCACCACCCTTTTAAGAGTGAAATGCTATATAAACCAGATCAAATGATATATGAACAAACCCCGAAGTAAAAATCTTTAGACAGGAATAAAACTGCTAGGTCTGCTGCTGAAGTAGAGAAAAAAAAAAAAAAACTTTAAAGATATGGTTTGTAATTGAAATCTACAGACACAAATAGATAAAGTAATAATGTGGTTTTTGGATGTTAAAAAAAAAAAAAAAAAAAAAAAAAAAAAAAACCACAAGTGAAGAGAAAAGCCTATTATGCATGACAGGAAATAAAAAAAATAAATAAAAAAAAAGTGCCAAATTGTCATAAAAAAAAAAAAAAACAGACTTGAAGCAAAGATCATTTCTAATTTTATCTTTTAATTTTGGGGTAAAAGAGGACACATTTTCACGAGACTGACAAATGTGATTTTTGGATGTTAAAAAAAAAAATATAAAAAAATAAAACCAACCCTCAAACCTGCCCAAAATCTTTGACTCGATACCGGTGCATGAAAAAAAAAACCCAATGGTTTTGCCTATTGTGTCATGTTTGCCTATTGAATACATTAAGACATTTTACTCTATTCTATTCCAGTGCAGTGATTGGCTGTTTCTCATCACTGCACTGCTTCCTCTAGATCAGCTGTTGGCTGATGTTTCTGCTCAGGACCAATCAGAGCTCAGTACCCACCCACTGCCACCATTCCAGACTCCACGTTTCCAGACATCTCGCCGCAGATGCTCTTCTCAATGTCTTTGCCACACATCTGCTGGTACTCATGAAACACTGCGAGAGACATCATGCACAAACGTTACGGACGATCTGGTGCAATGCATCAATAAATCTGTAATATCAGCGAATATGGTTGAAAAAAGTTGGAAAATTTCCAGTAAGTTTCGGAAACTTTCCAGGATTTTGGGGAATATTCCAGGGATTTTTTACAAATTTCAGGACAATATATTCAGTCTGTTCCTTACACAAAACTACTGCATCATAGGACTTCTATAGAGCATAAAGTCAAATGGATTACGGTTATAATATTTAAGCATTTTTTGTGCTTTTTAGAGCTTGACAGCTGCATTCACTATGAAATGTTAAGTGTTAGAAATAAGAGGTTTGGAATTTCAGTTTTGGCAATTATGGTCAAAGAAAGAGATAACTGAAGATGTTTGAAGATCTGATTCAGGGAACTCAAATGAATTAATCTCTTTCTAGTTGACAGCTTTTGAACCGACTGTCCTAGCTAGAAAAAAAAAATCTATATATATATATATATATATATATATATAGCAGCAGTTCCTGTGTATTTCTGTGGGCTTGTGGGTTTCTACCTTGTCTCAGATGAGGTTTACTGCGAGCGCACAGAATGGCATTAAACTGAGACTCGTCCGTGCCAACTTTTTTCTCTCCTGCAGCGTAGAGTTTCTGCGAGACAGAAAACATCTCACACATGCATGCAGGTGGACGACAGCAGCCGAAACGTGCATGTTTACATCAAATGCTGGAATTGTATAAGCAAATCAAGTCTTTTCTCCAACCTGAGCATCCTGCTTGGCCATCGAAATGTCCACGGTCTCCTTCTCATCTCGATTACCCTGAAAACAGATGATGGAAAGAATTGTATCTATATAGATTTAGATATATATACACCGTGCTGAGTGTCTGTACCTGAGACAGAGAGATGAGCAGACGGCGAAAGTGTCCAGACGTGTCTCCGCTGATGGCGTCCTCCAGAGATTTACCGTACTCTAGAAAACACACACTCATCTGAAGCGGTCTCTCATGAGGCTCTACTAACGAAACACGTGATCGGAGATCTTCAGTGGGTTTGTGAACACGGACTCACCTGTTTTATAGATCCTCGTAATCTCCCGAATCTCAGCATTGCTGCGAGAGGACAGAATCTCTATGAGACAGGCCTCATCGGTTCCTGCACCCTGAAAGTGCCAGCAAAAACTGATTACTAACACAAATCTCAGTGTTTAAATCATCTGAAAGTCAACCAAATCAACTTATATATTGCTGTAAATGTCAAGAGCTTAAAACATTTGAACTGGTGTCCCGAACGGGAGAAGTACATGTCACACCTTCATAGTTTCAGTTTTGCTTTAAATACACTGCAGTTTAAAATAAATGTGGTTTATAATGAGTGTTTATATCTTTCATTCCTCTTGTCATCTGAAAACTTAAACGATTTGTTGTGGACTGAGAGGAACTAAAATAAAATAGTATGTTTATGTTTGGTTTAAATAAAAACAACACACACACACACACACACACACACACACACACACACACACTAATTTGGAAACTTCAAAATTTGTTGCTATTTTACAATAAAATGTGATTTTCTGCCACAAACTAATACAGGTAATTCTGACCTTTATCTCAATTATTTTTTTTCTTATTAACCTCAGAAAAAAAGTCTGAATTGCAAATTATACACTTAAGATATGGCTTTTTTTTTTTTTTTTTTTTTTAAATCGGAGTTCGTCTTGCTTATTTAAAAAAAAAAAAAAAAAAAAAAAAAGTTTAATCTCACAATTCTTTTTTTTCCCTCACAATTTAGAGTATATGTATCAAATCTCATTTTAATTATCAAAGATGCAAGCGTATATCTCACAATTCTGAGTTTATCTCATGCAATTCTGAGGGTAAAGAAAAGAAAAGAAAAGAGTCTGAATTGTGAGATATTTCTGCAATTCACTTTTTTATTTTGTATTCCGTTGCAAAAAAAACTGATTTGAGAGAAGCACACTCTAGTCTAGTTAAGAAACTCTCCAGAAAAGTAAGAATCGTGAGATAAAGGTGATAATTACCTTTATTATGTTTTTATCCCGTGGCAGAAACAAGCTTCCAAATACATTGAGTTTTAAATCACTCAATCATCATTTTCCAGTGCGGAAAGATAACCACAGACTCAGAGAGTGTCATTCATTCCAGTCTGGAAGTATTTCTGCTCTCGACTTTGTAATACTATATCTGTGTTTCCTTATCGAGTGAGATGAAATGAAAGCATGCTTGGCTTGTTTCCTTGCATACTACACTGCGATGAAGCGCTCAGATTGATGAGCATTGCATGTACCATTATCCAAACCAGTCATTTATGAGGTTGTATTTCAGTTAGGACACTGCGGAAAAATGAAAAATGAAGGGAAGGCACGTGTCTCTCACTTTTATGGCCTCCCTGAGTTCAGAGGCGTCGAACTGCGCAGGGGTCTGCAGCATCGCCAGAACCAGATCCTCAAAGTTTCCTCCCAGCTCCGACTTCAGGTCTTTTACCAGATCCTGCAAAGCATTTAAAGGCATACGAGTTATACGTAATAAACCATAACCCAGTCTTTCACATGATCAGGTGTTTGAAGCTTCATTCCTCGTTGGTTCACCTTGCCGTACGTGGTTTTATACGCTGCCTTCAGCGGCACGCGCTGCTTGTTGGATCGACTGCCGAGAAGCTCAATAATGGCGTTTTCATCGGTTCCTGCGAGCAAACACATTCAGCTCTCTGTATTTGAAGACATGCGAACATACAGTATACTAAACCGTTTTTAAACGGGTGAATCTCTTCTCACCGAAGCCCTTCATGGCTTTCCGTAAAACCTCGACGTCTCGGAGCGGATCTGCGCCAGGAAAGTCCTTGATGGTTCCTCGGAAACCTTTCTAAACACACCACAACAAACATCATGATTATATGCTATATCTTTTTAATGGCATCTTCTTGCTAAGTACTGAAACTGATGCCTTTGTTACTGATGGGATTTTTTTTTATGGATCAATTTCTGAAGATAAAATAAGCAATTACCGTAAAGTAGTGTTATTTTAAACAAGCCTGAACTGCTATAGAACTTAAACATTAGGATAAAATAAAACTTTTAATTTAAATGCTCTAAAAACAAACCCCATAAACCCATTTAGCGGAGTTAATAACTTCAACTGTTTTTAATAAGTGCTGTGTATTTTTAAGTATACATAAAAATACACACACACTTATATTTAGGAAAAGTAAATGGATTGTGAAAGCTAGTTCATATTCACTTCAAACAACAGAAAACGGTTGTATTGCAAAAATAAGACATTCAGCATATTCAGTTTCAATAGGAAGTTATCAAACCACTGAGGTAAGAGTTGTTCCTGTTTTCTTTTATGTCTCTCTTGTTCTCGGATTACTGGATAAGGTTTCATTTTCACAATACACACACACACACAAGATCAATTCTAGATGATGAAATCTTGTAGTTTCAGGTCCGTGACTATGATCATCTAGAACCAAACTGAAGCTCCTAGTGGCTGATGAAGCGGACAGTGTCTCACATTGAGAGTAGGACCGACTGGTGGAGTCGGTCCGGTCGGGACGCCCCCTCCGTATCCGGGCATGGATGGGTTGGGAGCACCTGGGAACGCTGGCATGGGCTGCTGTCCCGGCGCTGGGACCCCGGGGTAACCCTGAGGCATTCCTCCAGCCGGCTGCACAGAGCACAGGACATTTAGAAGACGAGTCACATGACGCACACTTAATCTAATTCTGTCGTGCATTTCAAAGTGCATCACAAAACTGATTATGCAGAATAAAAGAGGCAGAAATAAAAGGGATGCTTACAGCTCCAAAGCCGGGTTGAGCGCCCCATCCACCTGCTAACAACACAAATAACCCATAACTATACAGAAACACAGAAAATCAAAAGCACAAAGAATTATGCAACTGTATATATTTTTTTAATCACACATGATGCATTAAAAACAGAAAAAGATGCATTTGAAAATAAACACTTTCAGAGCTATATTAGCTTATTTCTTCGGTTAGATTTTTCCTCAAAAAAATTAAATAAAAAATAGGTAAGCTAAGAATTTTCTGTATTCTGTTTTCTAGTTTTGATTAGATTAATAATCAAGAAGGATGTCGAAGCAATCAAAATAAAACTTTAACAATTGTAACATTAACATTCTGAAATGTGGTTTATTGCATTCTGTACATTATGATTTAATACAAATAGTGTCATCAAAAGGGGCAGAAATCAAATAAATTAACATTAAAATGTTTTTTTTTTAAATAAGACTTTAAATATATTTTTATTAAGAATAAAAAATTAAAACCATGTAAATCAACTGAAATTTTAAAACAGAGCAATCCACAAACGTGTAGATTAAAACATGTAAAAAAAAATTTAAAAAGTGAAAAGTAAATAAACTGTATTATTTGTTATTACTTTGAAAAGTACATTCTACAGTAGAGTACATTTCATTTTAATGACAGGATAGTGAGGTTTTCTGCGTCACAGAAATAACCGTCTATTCTTATCAGCATGCAAACAGATTCAACAAATTACTGAAAAAATGTGCTCTTATCAAAAAAAAAAATTAAAAACACTTTTTTTTTTTTTTAAATGATGCATCATAAATGGGAACTGATGCACTTCAAATTCAATGCACAGATTTTCCCCTACAACATTATTTTTTACAAGCATGCAAACTGAAATTAGAACTCATTAGAACACATTATGACTCATTTTTAATTGCCAATACACCTCATAAGTGCTAAGTTTTTCAGAAGCTGTTACAACCAACAACAATCCCATGATGCTCCTGCGTGCAGAGCTCAGACTAACCGCACTGACCTGCAGGGGGCATGTTGGGGTAAGTCCCGGGCTGAGCCGCGGGGTAACCTCCTGCCTGGGGCGGGAAACCTCCTCCAGGGGCAGCTGGGTAACCACCACCGGCCTGAGCAGGATATCCACCGCCCGCCTGAGCAGGGTAACCTCCCGCCTGAGAAGGGTAACCTCCCGCTTGGGCAGGGTAACCACCGGCCTGAGCAGGGTAACCTCCCGCCTGTGCAGGGAAACCACCGGCCTGGGGAGGGTATCCAGCTCCGGGGGGAAACGCTCCAGGCTGAGGGGGGTAGAATCCGCCCTGAGGAGGGAAGGCTCCCGGTTGGGCTGGATATCCGCCCGGGGCCTGCTGATACGGGCCGGAGCCAGGTGGGTAACTTCCACCTGCAGGAGGGTATCCAGGGTAACTCATCTCTGACACCTGCACACATCAGGACAGGTACATGCTTCGTTATATATGACCCTGCAGCACAAAAGCAGTCTGAAGTCGCTGGGGTAGATTTGAATGACCTGTACTGGTCAACATTATTGATTTTCATTTTATGGCAAAAATCATTAGGATATTAAGTAAAGATCATTTTCCGTTAAGATATTTTGTATATTTCCTAGCAAAAAAAAAAAATCATCAAAAATGCATTTATGATTAGCAATATGCATTGCAAAGAACTTAATTTGGACAACTTGAAAGAGGATTTTCTCAATTTTTTTTATTTTTTTGCTCCCTCAGATTCCAGATTTTCAAATAGTTGTGTCTCAGACAAATATGGTCCTCCGAACAAACCAGACATCAATGGAAAAATTTTTCATAAAAAAAATAAAAAGAGACTAAATTTAAAACCCTTATGACTATTTGTGGTACTGGATCCCGGTCAATAGAAATAACAAATCAATCATCATCATCAGCAACTCAAATGTGTGGACATTGTATGATTATTTTTCGTCATCTTTACCTTGCAAAAGGCTCTGCACACACATCTTAACCCAGAAGACATTAGCATGATAAGGAATCTTTAAATCCTTTGAGTGAATATTTCATCTTTGCAATCCAACACCCAATGTGTATATACACCACGAACCAAACAATACAAAGGTGTGTGTGTGTGTGTGTGTGTGTGTGGCAGGTTTATCAAGTATGTTCTGCTTATATATGCCAAAGGTTACCAAAAGACTATACTAAGCTTTAAGATCTGACTTTCATTTACAGTAGCATAGAAACACCCTTCATGTTCTTCATCTTTCAGTCATCACTGTATTGCATTGCATTATATGTTATGATCATTTAAATCTTTTCATATAATTGGAGATAGAGAGTGACTGACTTTATGTCAGTATCTGCAAAACACTATTAAACCTCACTGAGATTTTCCGACTTTCCAAGAGCATAGAAAACCATTTGGTACAATCATGCATCATGTAATATGGTTTTTGTAATCTAGTTACAGAATAAATCTGCATATTTAGTTTAACTCCAAGTTACCCAAATCTGACTGATAAATACTAGTCAGAGGGGAAGTCAACAGTTTGTTTGCCAATTCATACAGGTTTGGATCAACTTGAGGGTTAGTAAATGATTACAGAAGTCTCGTTTTTGGGACGACCATCCCTTTAAAGGTTCACTTACTTTCTGCTGCTGGGAAAGTTACTTTTAAAAGTATCGCATTTCAATATTACGTTAATCCTTAAAGTAACCAATTAAGATACTTTTCAAATCAGGACTGGGCTCTTCCTGTTTGTTTTTAAATATAAAGTTACATATTTGGTAAGGAACCACAAATGTTAGTTTATCTAAAGTACTTTTTGCTAATCAGTATGATTTAATTTTTATAATAAAAAAGTTCAGCAGAAAAGACATTGCTTTATAATGAGATTAAATGCATAAACGTGATTTGTCTCATTAACCATTTAAGTAATTTAAGATTTGCAACATATTCTGACTTCACATTTCTCGGTTCTTTAGGAACACTGAATCTGTTTTTGTGCAGATAAGATGAATAAATGCATTTTCATATTCTAATCATAAGCAGTGCTTACTCCAGACTTCTCTCAACAGGAGTGCTGTCAGTGAACAAATGGGAAAACAAAGTAACTGGCGTTACGTATTTGAAAAGTAACTCCGATATGAAAAAGCAATGCGTTACTTTACTAGTAATCGGATTACGTTACTCACGTTACTTGTAGTGCGTTACTCTAGTGAACTCTGGTTTAATTCTGCGCGCTTGTTAAACACCGCGGTGAAGCTCTGACCTACACGCCTGACAGCCTGCTTTACATGATCAAAGTACCATCATCTCACTGCTTTATGGGAGAAATACAACCCATCTCGTGTGTAAACGTACTGAAACACAGTCTGAAAGTGGCACACTATAGATTATTACATACTAAAGTACACACCGTTTAACCCTTTGACAAATCCGCATCGCTCTCTGTCACCCTACAGACAGAAAAATGGCAGCCGAATATTTCGGATTACACAACACACACCCAAACCCTCTGAAAACACACAACTTAAAAGCGCAAACATTTATTAACATTCCACATTGTTTTGCTAACAAACATCTAAAGATCGTGCTTAACTCGGAATCGTGTACAAAAAGTTACATCGTGTTACATTGTATCAAGCGCGTGACGCTGAAAACACCACAAACGCGCGAAACGCTCGATACATTCTAACTGCAAAGCTGTAGGAAAGATTATAAATGTAACACTTACTGGGATGTGTGCGTGATGTGGAGAGTGGAGGTCGTAAATACGGAGTGAGAATGAGGAAGTGGAGGACGGTGGGTGTGACCAGATCCTGTCTTCACATCCAGATCACAAACTAAACACGTCCCGGTCCTGCCTTTTGAAGAAAGAGATTGTTTGAATGATTCTAGGACAGTGGTTCCCAAACCTCCACTCACGAGCTGATGAGTGGAATCAGGTGCTAGATGAGGGAGACATACACAAGGACAGGTTTGGGAAGCACTTTTTACCAGGGAGTTTTAAATGTGCTTCCTGAAACGTATTTTTATGCAGCTACTTCTTTACTAGTATGACTGCTTGTATTTAGTTTTAGTTACTAATGAGTAATCCAAAAGCTGCTACTTTTAGTCTGTAGCCATGCAGTCATATTTCACAGCTAACAAAAATATGTTTTAAGAAAGTTTTGCATTAAGTTATAATTAAAAACGTCACATTTTTATAAATGTTTCTTTTTTTTTCAACATTCCATTTTATAATTGTGCAAACATGACATCAATGTTACATTTGAATGTTCTCTGAACGTTCTGAAACATGTAACATTAGACAAACCTCTTAATGAAACGTTTAGGGGAAAAGTGTCTTTTGCTCACTTTTTGAGAACATTGTTACATCACAGATTTTTTTTTTTAAACAAATGTACTTTTAACATGAATGGAAGAATGTTTGTTCATAACTTTGACAGAACTTTGCCTGTTAGCTGGATTAAATCAGCTTTCTAAATAGCGACAACTCTTACCAGTTTTTTAAGAATGCCAGACATTTGAATGTATTATGGAGAACTTTATTGCATATGGTTATAATGAGTGCAAAATCTGATTTGTGTGGCAGATCTATATCATATAAAACAACAGAGAAAAGCCTCCTCACATGACTAATAATGACCATGACATTGAATTTGAAAGAAGGTGGCAGTTGTCCAACATGAACAAGTTTGCATGAGAACCACAGCCACTCCTCTTCTCTGACATCTGTGTCATGTGACTCAGATCTGTCGGCCTCTCACACACTCAGATAAACATGTATAGAAATAAAAGAGTTGTATGGGTTTGGCTTGAGTTCTCTTGTGTGAACAGCAGTGGAAAAACTGGTCACTTTAACGTCAGGTGCGTCCTGCACTTCCAGATAAGGGAGGGAAACTCCTTTTCTAGGAATTTCCCAGGCTTGCCTTGAGCTTTACAAAAACATCACACAAACCATAACAAACCACAGATTTCATCTTAGAACTCTTTTAATTCTTACAATATGAAACAATATCTCTGTTAATATGTAATGTAAATATGAAACAAGTTGTTTAGGGAAAGCAAAAAACACACTCACGTATCACACACACACAGACAAAACGAGTGTCACGTTTCACAAACTGTTTTAATTAAACAGATGTAATAGATTGGCATGAACACCAGAGGGCAGAATCTGCATCCGATCACATTGAGTCAGATTTAATCAAATTAAGTCACAAAATGTGTTCCATAAGTCTGACACAAACAATAAAACACCATGGGATTCAAAAGGTCACTTAAATAGGAAAATAAACATGCAGAATAGCAGTTCTCAGGAATTTAGAAAAATTAAAGTTAAATTTAAAGTTTAGTCAATTTGTGACTGATATATAATTAAATAATGTAATGCAACGCAATGTATTATGATTATTACGAGCATATATTAACCATGGTAGCCTATAGTTTTTGTATCTGGATATAAAACTTTATTGTAATAAGTTTTAACTGAGTACAAAAACTGGTTTGGGTGTCTGATTTATATTTTATAAAAAAGAGAGACACTTGTTCATTTTAAATATAAATTTACCTTGTATTAAAATAATTTATTATAAATATGTTATTTACTCTAATAAGTCTTGCGTTACACGCTTTATACACAAACAATAACGTAGAAAAGTTGAATTGTTACAACAACAAAAAAAATTCAGTAAATCACGAATGGAGGGGTTTTGAATGATATCCGTGACGTAAATAAAAAGTCTCAGCTCATGAATATTAAGTATAGAATCCTCGAAACGGGGAAGTGCGTGTTTTTGAATGTTAATTACATTATGGTGACGTTTCATGGTAACCTTCCAATGGCGACGCCGCAGCTCATGAATATACATGAGCCAACCATCGAGCACAGCAGGACTTTCTCTAACTTTCCTCCTCAGAGATCTGCACGAGCTGTACTGTCTGCTCATTGAGCAACAACGTTTTAAACAGAGCCAGAGCCTTGTGGCACACATCGACAAACACCATCTTTTTATTCTGAGCTGGACTGATCCATAAGGAAGATGAGTCTGGAACTCTTCAACTGGGTTCATCTGTCGCTGCAGGAGTCTGAGAGAAACGCTGAGCCTGATGGGAACTACAGCATCAAGCCAAAGGAGGATCTGGACACACACTTCAGCTCCAGCATCATCAGCAGCTTCACTCACGAGCGCACGGAGGTGATGACGTCACCACAGCCTCACTGACGCTACTTATCTATCTAGAACTAATCTAGAAATAACATGTAAACTACTCAGTGATTTGTAAAAGTCATTTTTTATTTATTTATTGATAACTATGCATATATTGTAAAAACATGGGTTAGGCCTACATACTGTAACTATAATCTGTGTGTGGGTGTGTCTTATACATATTACAGTTTTTCTCAGTCACTTTGGTGCATTTCTCTAATCATCCATAATATTTGCAAAGAAGTATGTGCATTTCTCCAAACAATTCATACAAACAGCACCACTCAATGGATTACCTGCAAAAGCTTTAGTTCATCTCTCAAAAGTAATTATTTATGTCAATGAATACATCAGAATGTAAAGTCCTCACATTCACAGTGTAAATGCTTAGTCTTGTTGTCAGTATAACTCTGTTAGCATTATTAGATTGCAACCATTTGGATGGCAGGTACTGTATTGAAACACACTTCTTCTGTACACATTTACACACTGTATGTGGAGTATTGATTGAAAGAGACTGGAGGAGATTCACAGCACACTGTCATTGTGATACAGAAAAGACAAATAAATATGGGTACAAAGATGAAAATACAAACTTAGGCAAACACAGGAAACTCACCGCAATGAAAGCCATGATTATTTCATCTGATATGTGCTTATGTCCTCTGTTTTGTCTTTGCACCCTTCCACCAAGCATCCTTACTCCTCTTCTTCCTCTCAGCTGATCATTTCCTGGATGTTCTTCCTTTGTCAGACTCTCTTGTGTTGTCCTCTGTCTATATGCTTTCCTTTTGAAGTTTCATGAGATGCATCTATTTCAGAGAACTGGTTTACTATTGGTTGATCTACATTCTCTTCATTAGTGAGAGTCAAGATTCACCTCCACGATTCATGGAAAATTTACAAACGGTCTGATAGAAATGTGTAGATAATATGCTTGACAGTTTATGACAACGAGATCAACCATTTGGTATTTAATGACTTATACAGTGAACTAAAGACTAGATGTTTTGAGGGTAAGACTATTGCACAGAGAACTATGAAATACATTTTTAGCAACATGACATTAGCAACTGATAATGTTGGAAACCGCTGATAAATGTACATAATCATTTGCATGAAGGTACCAAAGCAACCGCAACTGATGTGCACAAGTGACTCAATGATGTGGAGGTTGAACAAGAGGTTGATTTCATTTCTGAGATATGGGATATGATGAATGCAAATGCTGTTGCATATAATGCAAGTATACTTTTAAATGTTTGTCATTGCATACCGCATGCTATTAATGTTGTTATTAGCATACAGTATATATTGCTCAATATATAAGCAGTTGGCTAATATTTCATTCTGAACAGCGTGGACAATCTCATGAGAATGAGGAAAAGGGTTCAGAGAATCATGTGGCAAAGAACATTCTCTCTCACACAGATCATCTGCAGAAAGAAAATCAGACCACACAAAACAATTATAAACTATTAAAAACAGAAGTGTGCACAAACGGAATCACTGGGAGTTTAAAGGAAGATTTTTGTGACAGATTTTTATTATCAACAAACAACTGTCTGATACTGAGAGTGATATTTATAAAGTTTTATGCTCTTATTTTTATACATAACATACAGTGACTTTACAGCATTCTGACACGTACTTCAGAAAATGTACACAGTAAGGGCATGTTTCATGAAATAAAATAAACAGTTACTCAAATAACATAAAATATAAAAAAACTAACTTATTTCTCATTGTTGTTTAGTTTAACTTGAAGTATTAAAATAACCAAAATTGATACAATATTAAGATTAAAGTGAAAAAAGAAAATATAAAAAGAAAATATTTCAAAATTATAACATAAAAGAGTTGTATTTGTTATTCAGTTCATGCAAACCCATTATATTTCATGTAGAATTGATATATGACAATGCTTACTATATTCTTTAAAATTGTTAAAATCTAATTCAGAATATTAACAAAAACTATAATATTAAATAAATAACACTGATTCAAGGTATGCTTTGTATCAGTTCATGCATACCCTGGAAATCAAACCCATGACTTTGTAACCAAATATTATATTTCATATAGATTTTAAATATGGTAATGCTTTTATAATACATAGAATTTTTCATAAAGGTTTAATGCATTTCGTTTTCTTTTCAGACTCTGTGTAGCCACTTATATACAGGCTCGTCTCCCTACAGCTCGTTAAATAACATCGTCAAGGGCCTGAGTTTACTGACGGACAGCTTTTCTGACCTCTCGCTGACCTCTGACCCCAGAAAGCCCTGCAAGAAACCTCCGCCCAACTATCTGTGCCACCTGTGCTTCAATAAAGGCCACTACATCAAAGACTGTCCGCAGGTAAACGTGTGTGTGTGTGTGTGTCACTATAACAGAATCGTCTCTTTTTTTGTTTTACCAGACGGTCTGTTTTCATCTCTGATTGGGATAGTTTGAGGTTTAAATCAGCAGTTGTAGTTGTAACTGTGTAACTTTTTATTTACTCATCAATTTTACTTTTCAAGAGTTGGTTTTGGACCCTGAATATAAAACTGGCACAAATCTGCTCCTGGTTAAAGTAATGAGTTACTAAACTCTACTGACCTGTCCCAGTGTGTTATATTTTAGCGGTAATCCTATAAACCATCTTCTTTCCTCAAAGTGATCAAATATACCTGAAGACGTTTAAAGAGCTGAAGACATCTGTTGTTTCTGCAGGTAATCGTGAAACTGATCCTCAAAATTCAATTAGAAACGTTCTTCACACAAGTACATGAACATCTAGCTACACAAGCTCAGTTATAAAACTAAATCATAATACTTTCTTACTTTCAAAAGTAAAGCAGCAGTTAGTGAGCAAGCTAGAAATGTAAAGAAATAGTATCTAACGTTAAACTTGAGGCAAGAATGCATGTTAAGGGTGTTGAATGGGAAATGCATCTGTGTCCGTTTACGTGTGTGAGGTATGTTTCTGGCAGATTGAAGCATGAAGTTGAACTGATCTCATAAAAGCATCTGAACAGCCGTTAAACTTCTGGGTGTAACCAAATCTAGAGACCAGAATATGAGACTTTTAAGTGGGTTCTGTTGACTGGAGCTAGTAAGCAACCACCTAGCAACATACTAGCAAACTGAACATTTTCTGAAAATGTGCTCATCCTCAGGTCTATCCAAGTTTAGGATGAGTTTGTTTCTTCGTCAGGTTTGTAGAAATGTAGCATTGCATCAGTGTCTCATCAATGGATGCTCTGCAGTGAATGGGTGCCGTCAGAATGAGAGTCTGATAAAAACATCCCAATAATCCACAGCACTCCAGTCCATCAGTGAACATCTGGAGAAGCATCTGCAATGCAACTGTATAAACAGCAATGTTTAAGAGCATATAAATATAATGTGTATTAAATCTGACTCCAAATATAATGCATGCACTCACACTTCGGCGTTCTTGTAAGTTTGGTTCACTTCCATCAGGGAGGTGCGTAGATTTAATTTATTGCATGTAGAGAAAGTGTTGGTTGTGAAAAAACAGGATTTTGGAGATATTAAAGGTTTAAAAACTGTAATTGAAGAACACAGCAAAGTTTAAAAGTTTGTAGTTGGAACGTTTTATTTTTATTTTTTATGTTTACAAAAGAAGACTCACAGAGGATGCATTTACTTAATCAAAAATACAATAAAAACAGTAATATTGTGAAAAAGTATTCTAATGTAAAACATCTGTTTTCTGTGTGAATCTGTGTTAAAGTGTAATTTATTTCTGTGATGCTCCGCTGTATTTTCAGCATCATTCCTCCAGTCTTCAGTGTCACATGATCTTCAGAAATCATGAAAATATGATGATTTACTGCTCAAGAAACATTTCTGATTATTATCAATGTTGAACACAGTTCTGCTGCACAATATGTTTCTAGAAACTCTGATGCATTTAATTCTTAAGAATTATTTGAGTAAAAGACAGCTCAAAATAACAGCATTTATTTGAAATAAAAATATTTTATAACATTATAAATGTCTTGATGAACCCTTACGAAATGAAAATATATTTACCAATATATTTTTTTAAATATATTGTGATAAATTGTAATATATTATTTTCCCTTTTTATTTTCTAATATATTATATATTTGAATACATTGAATAATTGAATTTATTATATAATATATTGCAAAATATACAAATGATTGCCGCTTTCAATATATTGCAATATATTGGAAAAAAAAATATTAAATTCCATATATAAGAATATACTGTATGCTTAATATATTACATGATATTTTACAATATACTGCACTATATTTTTGTTTTATAAGGGAATAAAAGTATAAAAATCCTTCTTTACTAAGTGCACTTTCTCTGAATTACAGGTCGTTGTGAGTGTAGCTCAGTAAAGTTCAACTCTCTCGTGTCAAACAGCATGTTCATGTTCCTCTGTGTCTTTAACGAGAGGCGTGGACTGGATTTGATGGGGTCTGAAAAGGGCTGTTGGGAAATCTTAAACTCACACTTAAACATATGGCTCTGAATTACAGGCACTGTGTCCGATTTTCATCAGGAGCCACTCCCAGAGTGCACTGCAACACATTTAAGATGCATTATGGGACATTTTAAGCTCATGCAGTGTGTGCCACACCTACAGTACTGTACTTATAAAAACATAGTATCAGTTCAAAAGTTGCTTAAGAGAATAAATCTTGCTCATGCAAAACATAAGTATTTGCCATATGGTTGTGCGGGGTGGTTTTTAAACATTTGCAATCTGTGAGGGTTGTTTGATTAATGTACTTTGTTGTTGATGTCACAGACAGTGCATCCAATTAAAATCAAAGGGAATTAGATGTTAAATCATCTGTCACTTGGTAGAAGATCGTCAAATTAGACAGATGCACGCACAGGTCATGTGATATGAACCTTTACGACTGGAACGGTGGAAATTACAATTAAAACCATAAAATGCATTTTTGTTGACTGAAACTTAAACCTATATATTTTATTTTTACCTCATAAAAAAAAAGAATGGAATAAGTAATAAAATAATATAAAGAAGTGAATATAAAAATACAACTAAATATAAAAACAAGTAATACAATAAATAATGCAAATAAAATTTATTTAAGAAAACTATATGGACATTTATAAAATGTAAAAAAAAATTCAGCCAATGAAAACAGGCTTCGGCTGAAGGGTGTGTGTGTGTGTGTGTGTGTGTGTGTGTGTGTGTGTGTGTGTTTGACTCACATTTCCTGCTGCAGCTGGACTCGATGATGATGATGATGATGATGACGATGACGTCTCCTCTAAAGTATTCATCATATAGAGCGGGGTTACAGGGGCCCCTCAGCGGCCCCGAGGGACACAGAGAATAAACTCTGAGAGCCCATGATCTGTGCTGTAAAAAAGCTATTTGATTTTTAGCTTCTCTTAGCTGCTGCCTCACAAAAAGTCTTTAGTAAAACTACTTTGTTTGCAACTTTTTTTCTTGCAATCTCAAGTTTTTTTTCCAGAATTCTGAGATCATATCTTGCCATTCTGACTTTTTTGTTTCTACCATGGTAAAAAAAATTAACCGTGTGTGATTGCAGGTTTATATTTGTCATATATAAGTCATTTTGAGAAAAAATAAAAGTTGCAATTACTACTTTTTACTCAGTGGTGAAAATAAATTTGCACAGATAGTAAAACATTTTATATAAACTTTAAAAAACTTTTTTGTTGTTGTTGTGTATGTGTTATGGGTTTATGTGTTTGAGTTAGGTTGAGTATAAAATTACAAATCTGGGTATTACTTTAAATAAAAGAATTATTAACTGAAAAAAAAATTATATATATATATATATATATATATATATCTGTATGTATGTATGTATGTATACAGTTATTTTATTTTATTTCATCTAGCAAAGAATGCATTTCAAAAATTAAATATCAAAATAAACCTAAAATGTAAAAATAAGCTAGACAATAAAAACAAAGTATTAAAAATGACACTAAAACTTAAAACTAAAGTTAAACTGAAAAATTTAAGTATGACAAAAATTATATCCAAAATAAATAATAAATTGCACTGCATTGCTGTCATATATAGTTAATTCCACAATCACCCGTTCACAATTGGTTGTTTAAGAAAAGGTGTTTCTGAAAAGTTGTTGTGAAGCAGATGTGAAGGATCAGATGTGTCTGATTAAAGCAGAGCAATGCCAGTAATCATAATCATAATCATACCCACACAGGCCCGAACCCGTCCAACACCGAGGGGCAAATCAGAGCTCTGGACAACACCGGGTCTGGAACAATTAAAATCATGAATGATTTCTGAATTCTCAGTGATCCTGAGCCAACCGCAGACACACTCATCCTGAACAAACACCCCTAATAACCGCAGAAAAGACAGCTAACATTCGGTTAAGAAGCTTCATCCAAATACATCTGTGAAGTAAATCTGAAACAGACCTGAAAGAGAAAAATGATTGGAGAAGAAGAGAATTTGCACTGATATCCACTGCAGTTCCACTCATTCTTAACTACAGTATAGGAGAGGAAGAATTGTATAAATTGTTAAATCATCTAAACCAACAACATGTATGTTAGACCCTATACCATCTAAGCTCCTAAAAGAGGTGCTTCCAGAAGTCATAGATCCTCTTCTGGCTATTATTAATTCCTCATTGTCATTAGGATATGTCCCCAAAACCTTCAAACTGGCTGTTATTAAGCCTCTCATAAAAAAAACACAGCTTGAACCCAAAGAACTAGTTAATTATAGACCAATCTCGAATCTCCCTTTTCTGTCCAAGATACTAGAAAAGGTGGTATCCTCACAAATTATATTCCTTCTTAGAGAAAAATGGTATCAGTGAGGATTTCCAGTCAGGATTTAGACCATATCATAGTACTGAGACTGCTCTCCTTAGAGTTACAAATGATCTGCACTTATCATCTGATCGTGGGTGTATCTCTCTATTAGTTTTATTGGATCTTAGTGCTGCGTTCGACACTATTGACCACTTTTTTTGCATAGACTTGAACACTTTGTTGGCCTTAACGGAAGTGCATTAGCATGGTTTAAATCGTACTTATATGACCGCCATCAATTCGTAGCAGTGATTGAAGAGGTATCATATCGATCACAAGTGCAGTATGGAGTACCTCAAGGCTCAGTACTAGGGCCGTTACTTTTTCGTTACTTTATGGAAACTGTTTTGATTTGCATTTTTTATATATATATATATATATATATATATATATATATATATATATATATATATATATATATATGATGGTTATGAGAACAGAACAGGAATAACCTGATCAGACATCTGCATATGAAATGCATTAATATCTATGAAATATCTCTGATTTTGATGCTGTATAAGCCATATGGTTTAAAAATGATTCTTACAATAGGATGCAATTTTCTGCGTTTCGCATATTGTGTGATTTTATGTCACATCACTCGAGTGCCTGTTCATTAAAAACATATTTGTGTATTTGGGTAAATATAGGAAAAATAATAGTGACCGCAATAGAGATCAGAACATTAACAGTAAAACAATTCTTTATAATATCTCATATTCATTGGCCTCAAAAGCTATCTGAAAAAATAACACTTTCTGGATTGAATTGATAAAACAATCAAATGTATAAAAAAAAAAAAAAACAGTTTTAGTGTTTTTAAATATCTCTCAACTGTGCATGTGTGTTTTGTTCACTTAACATTTACAATTTTTAAATGCAATTTGTATTTCTGCTTGTATGGCATATGACCGCCATCAATTCGTAGCAGTGACTGAAGAGGTATCATATCGATCACAATTGCAGTCTGGAGTACCTCAAGGCTCAGTACTAGGACCATTACTTCTTCAGTTGCGCTGCACTATATTTTTGTGGAAACTGTGATGAATTTTATTTTTCAGGATTCACAGATTAATGGAAAGATCAAAAGAACATTCTTTTGCATCATAAGAAATGTTATTACTGTCCCTTTTAATCAATTTAATGCATCTTAACCGAGTTAAAGTATTATAAAAAAAAACAATAAATCTTGTCTTTTGAATATTAGTATGATTTTTTTGCATCTAACAGTGGTTTTCTGGGCAGGCTCGTCCTAAAGGAGAGGGTCTGACGCCGTATCAGGGAAAGAAGAGGTGTTTTGGTGAGTACAAGTGTCCCAAATGCAAGAGGAAGTGGATGAGTGGAAACTCTTGGGCGAATATGGGTCAGGAGTGCATCAAGTGCCACATCAATGTCTATCCTCACAAACAGGTGAAGAAATACTGGAGGAAAACACTCAATATCTCAACATCCTTACGCACACTCCCATTTTAGTCTCACTGATATACTGTTATTGTTTGTGTTAGTGTTTCAAATGAGATTTAATTTTTTGTTTTTTTACTTTAATGTTTTACTAATACTGTTTAGTGTAATTTATTTAGTTTGAAGTTTATTTTTACTTAATTATACCAACCCTGGCTTGAAAAGAAGAAGATACTTTAGATTGAACAATTAAATAAAAACCTGCAAATGATTGAAAGTGTAAATCTAACCAAAAATTTCTGCTTGTGCAACTGAATGTTTCTTGCTTTAAGGATGTTTTACTGGGAAACAAGACAACGTCGCTGATTTCTGAGCTTTGTTTTTGTCTCGTCCGTATAAACCCAAGCACATCTGCTGGTGACTCAGGAACCCTGAGGGCTTCTGGGTGAATGTTTGGATGGTTTCTGTTCGCTTTCTTGAAACATCTTTACAAAACGAGCTGCAGAAGAACATCTAAACTGACTGGAAAGCATCTGTTAGTTATTAACTCCAGAGCCAGTTCTTCACTTGTAGATGTAACAGTGCTGTTTTGGCTCAAGATAAAGCTACTTATTAAGTTCTGAAGCTGGTAGAAAACACCTGATGAAGCTCTCTTCAATGCTTTGGACTTCTCTTTTTCCTTTAGTGTCCACCACATGTTCTTCTGTATTGTCATTTTTTCTTTTGCCCTGATAAACCCTTTCTTGTGATTGTCAGCGTCCTCTGGAGAAACCCGACGGTCTGGACGTATCGGACCAGAGCAAAGAACATCCTCAGCATCTGTGTGAGAAGTGTAAGGTGCTCGGATCCTACTGCCGTCGCATCCAGTGACCTCTGACCCCCGTCACGCCAGCTGATTCCTCACTGATTGAATATGAGTTTGCAGGTTGATAACCACAGAAAATGACTTTTTGAATAATGCATTTGAGGTTGTTAATGTTAACGGCGCACCACAGACAAACAAATATTATCTCAATTATTTTGAAATTGTTCTCCGTGGTAATTATCATTAAGTCACAACTCACTGCTGATGTCTTATGAAAGCTTTAAATATAGAAATTAAATTTAAGTTGATCCTATCCTATTTGATATCAGGCAATAATTTATTGGCAGGACTTCTTTCCTGTTCTTCAGAACCCGTAAATACTGGATATTTAATGATATTCAAAGATCTGATGTTAATCACTGAGTTAGAGATCGACACAGAATTCACTAATTGTCAGAGTTCCCTCCAAAACGATGTCACTTTCTGTAGAGTGATGTCATGAAGGAAGTGGAATTTTTTGTGAAGCTGAAGTGATTTTGGAAAAGACTTACAGGATGGAAAATAAAGTGATGATTACTTAAAATAATGTTGTTATTAAAACATTTTGATAAGAAAAAAATGAAGATTTATTTTTTTTTTGGATTTAATATACACCCCATATTATTATTAAATGTTATGATTTGCATTTTTTTCATATATGATTGTTATGAGAACAGAACAGGAATTTCTTTGAAAACTTTGATAGCTCGTTTTCTGCGTTTTGCATATTGTGTGATTTTATGTCACATCACTCGAGTGCCTGTTCATCACAAAGATATTTGTGTATTTGGGTAAATATAGGAACAATAATAGTGACAGCAACAGAGATCAGAACATTAACAGTATTATTACTGTAGCTTTACCTATTTGATGTGATGCTTGTTTATTCAGAATTAAACCTGTGCCTGTATTTTTGAAAAATGTTTTTTAATATCTCATACTCAGTGGCCTCAAAAGCAATCTGAAAAAATAACACTCGTCTGAATGGATAAAACAATCAAATGACAAAAAAAAAACTGTTTTAGTGTTTTTAAATATCTCTCAACTGTGCATGTGTGTTTTGTTCACTTAACATTTACATGCAAACCCAATTTGTAAGTTTGTAAATATGAAATATTTCTGCTCGTATGGCATATGACCGCCATCAATTGAAGAAGAGGTATCATATCGATCACAAGTGCAGTCTGGAGTACCTCAAGGCTCAGTACTAGGACCGTTACTTCTTCTCTTTGCATGTGTGTGTTTTGTTCACTTACTTTCAATTTTTAAATGCAAACCCTAAGTTTGTGACTCAGACTGTGAAATATTTCTGCTTGCTGAAGGCAATGTGTCATTAATAACCTCTGAAGCAGAAATATGCCTTATACGCTCTCATCAACCTGTAAATTCAAATAAAGCACTAAAACATCACCTCTTATTGCTCTCGGCTTTATTAATCAAAGTCAGGTGATGAACACTGGTGATAGCACACTGGCCATAATTCATGCATGAGAACCAAAGATCTGGTCAGACGTGACTAAGACGTGACGTGATGATGTGATAAGATTAATTTTTTTTTTTAGCACAAAAACATTTCATAGTGACCGCAGCTTTAAAATTGCATGACTTTTGAAAACTGAATATAATGCACATGTGCTTTTCTGCTGTTTTTTAGTCACTATGAATTGCTGGTATATGGGAAAGAACATCTTGAAGTGTACAACATTGACATTTCTGAACATCACACAGCTTTGCAGTAAATAAAGAGTATTCTTTAAACCCGAAAGTGTCTATGTTTCACATTGTGTAGCTCGAGGCTCTGAATGCATCAGCAGCAGGACAGTAGAAACGACGCAGACTCTACTCGAGTACGCCGCAGTCGCTGATGCTGATTCTCTTAGCAGTTCTTCCCGAGCGAGAGCCGAGTGCCTCCACCTTCCTCACCACATCCATCCCGTCTTTAACGCTGCCGAACACCACGTGTCGCCCGTCCAGCCTGGAAAACACGCACACACACACACTCGCTCGCTCATTCATATTCAAAGCATAGAAGCGGATTCATGAAGACGGTTTCCGTACCACTCTGTTTTGCCGGTGCATATGAAGAACTGTGATCCGTTGGTGTTGGGTCCGGCGTTAGCCATCGACAGGATACCTGAGACACACAAGAACACGTCAGGAGGAGCTCATCTGTGTTTTAACGGCTGATGCTGATTTTAATGCACATCTGTAAGGCGCTTTAGATAAAAGCATTTGCTAAATGACTAAATGTAACAGTAAATTTGCATACAAACACATATTATTACATATACAATATTGACGTCACAAAAAAGATAATAATAATAATTTTTTATTATAATTATAAAAATGAAAGCAATTATAATTATGAAAAAATGCTTTAAAACAGTAGTAAGTCAAAATAAGTGTAATTTTTGTAGTTTAAATAATATTAATGTATATTATTATTTTAAGATCAAAATTGTTGTTTGAAAATATATTAATATATACACACACACATTTAGTTTTAGTCATTTTGTTGTGCTTTTGTCATTTTTATATATATTTCCATTTAGCGTTGTTTTACAATTTAGTTTAAGTTTTAGTAATTTTGTTGTGCTTCTAATATTTTTAAATATATTCCTATTTTGCTTTATTTTTATTTCAGTTTTACTTTTAACATTAATGTAACTTGCTTTAATTTTTTTTTTTTTATACTTTTCTGTTTTTTTATCATTTTGATGTGCTTTTGTAATTTTTATTATATTTATTAAATTTAGCTTTATTTTAATTTCAGTTTCAGTTTTAATATGAATGTAACTTGCTTTAATTTTTTTTTTTTAAGTTTTAGTAATTTTGTTGTTAATTTTAAATATTCATCTGTAAGTTAAATTATTATACATTATAAATTATTTTATTCGATAGGGTTTCAGTTTTGGCAATTTTAGAACTTTTCAGTTAGTTGTCAAACCAACACACACACACACACACACACACACACACATATATATATATATGAGATTTATTTTAGCTTCATTTCAATAAATCAAAGCACTAACACTTGCTCTTATAGCGCCCTCTAGAGGCGTCCACATGTTCCTACAGAAAGCCTGAATGATCTTTGTACAGTGAACTAAACTCACTGACATTCACCAGGAACACATGAAGACATTCATAGACAACAGAACGAAGCTGACAGCATCTGATGAAGCAAGCAAACACATGTCAGAGTGTTTCACCTGGTCCTGTGTGTTTCAGTCTGAAGTTCTCATCTGGAAACCTTGGACCGTAGATGGACTTTCCTCCAGTCCCATTATGATTCGTAAAGTCTCCCCCCTGAGAGAAACACAAATACATGTTTGTTTCACTGAATCACAAATGCAAAACACATTAGAGGCTTAAAATCTGGAGTATGAAACAATTAGTCATTAGATGTGCAATTAGTCGTGCAGGATTAACAGGGTTTCTGCTGTAAAGACATCAAGGGAAAGAGCGTTTCATTCACATGATTGATCATTAAAGGGATTTTTTTAATGTGAACATAATGCAACTGGTTACATTTGCTCAGGATTCACCATTTCAAAGCACATTTGACATTCGTGCAATTCAAAAAATTACAAATATAAAGTCTATCAATTATGCCAAAATATGCATGTTGTAGATCTGTGGGGAAAATAAGCATTTAAGTGGTAGCACATGCTGTAAATGTTTGAAATGCCATATTTAATATCACATTAAGCATAACACCGAACATGCAGGTGAGTAGCTGTCTGGGTTTGACCTAAATGAGCATTATTCATCTGCGTTTCTGTGAAACAGCTTTAATGGAAAGCCAAGCCTCATGCAGGCGTGTGAGATCTTGATCTGATCTGGTCACCTGACACATGAACTGTGGGATCACTCGGTGGAAGATCGAGCCTTTGTATCCGAATCCGTGCTCACCGGTGCACAGAGCTCGGAAGTTCTCTAGAAAACACACAGAAGATCACATAAAACACCTGTGGCTGAGGAATACCTTCATTTTTATTAATAAAGCACATTCAGAACAACTCAAGGTTGACCCAGTGTCCTCTACAACACACACATACTCCTGCACAACACACACAAAACAATACAATGTACTGAATATTAACTGTTTTCAAGCACTTTACCTGCTGTTTTGGGCACAACATCCGCATTCAACTGGAGTTCAGGAAGAGAATTAAAGCTCATGAATGAGAATCACTTAAAAATATTGTAAAATAATCACACTTCGAAATAAATACGCATAGAAACTGCTGTAACATTAACTTGAACATCTAAATAATACATATATTTTAGAAACGTTGATTTACGCAATAAAGTATTATAAAGTAAAGTATTTTGGATCATTATTAACAGGTTATAAATATTCTACCATGACGAAGGCTGAGCTTATGAATATTAATAAGGTCAAGGTGCCGTTACTTTATAAACCTCGTGGAGCGTACAGTCACGCATTCTAATTAATATTCATAAAACCTCCTCGTATTCGTTGATTCGCCAACTGACATCCGTCCAGCGTTTTCAGCCAATCAGAAAGACTAACTCTCGTGAACGTCTCAGTGCGTCATTAATATTCATGAGCCGAGCCGAGCCGAGCCTTCCTCGTAGTAGAGTTCGTAACTTCTCTCGCACTCACTTCGAAGGTGACTCTACCGAGAGGTTCGTTATCCGCCGCGATGTCGAAGAACACCACCGGGTTGTTGTTGGCTTGAGCTCCGGTGGCGTACATGCGCGCCGCGGTGAACGCCAGCGAACACAGTTTAACCCTGTTACTGATGAATAACATGCTGACTGCGGTCTGCGACTCCGCGCTGTTACACACAGGAAGAGCTGAAGCGGAAGCGCACGCGCGCGTGTCAGTCACATGTTGATTCATAAACATAATAACTAATTAATGTCAATTAATATAAATAGATTATAAACATATATGATATATACTTTATATAAATACAAAAGTTTTTTAATAATTATTATATTAAATATATTATATTATAATATATTTAATTTAATTAAAATGTGTAAAATATAAAATGCAACTAAAATATGTAAAATAAAAGAAAAAAAGTCATAAATTGTAGCTATTTGTATTATTATAAAAAACATAAAAATCAAGAAATGTATATAAGTTTGACTACTAGATTCAAATAAACCCTCAGACGCATGAATTATTAAATAAAAAATACACATAAATAATGTTTATATAACCTAATATGACAACAAACTGTTAGAAGAAAGGGATCATTTGGGTTCTATATAGAACCATAGGGTTCTTTACTCAACTCCAAAGAACCTTTTATGCTAGAAAGGTTCTATAATGACAAGAAAGAACCCTTTTGGCACAAAGGGTTCATATCTTGAATTTTGTGATCCTTATGCATTCATAAATGCATTTGAATACACCGAATTATGCAGTGAAAGAACGCACTCAAAATGCACACGTGCACTAGTATGACTTCATCAAGTAACTTTACATTAGCCTAGATGCGTGCACTTTTTAGACACGATTTGTTTAGTTTTTGAATATACTTGATACTGTTAAAAGGCACATCATTAAAACAAAAAATATGAGTTCACATTTCACACCTAAACAAGCGTGGAAAACATAATTATAAATATACTAAATTAGTTAAAAATGCCTATCCATTTACAGCTATGATTTGCGAACCACAAACTGACTCAAATGATTCGCGATCCCGCTACGAACTCCCGAACTGACTCAAATGATTCGCGATCCCCAAATTGACTCAAATGATTCGCGATCCCGCTACGAACTCCCGAACTGACTCAAATGGTTCGCAGTCCCGCTACGAACTCCCGAACTAATTCAAATGATTCGCGATCCCCAAATTGACTCAAATGATTCGCGATCCCCAAATTGACTCAAATGATTCGCGATCCCGCTACGAACTCCCGAACTAATTCAAATGATTCGCGATCCCCAAATTGACTCAAATGATTCGCGATCCCCAAATTGACTCAAATGATTCGCGATCCCGCTACGAACTCCCGAACTGACTCAAATGATTCGCGAACCCGCTACAAACTCCCGAACTGACTCACATGATTCACGAACCCGCTACAAACTCCCGAACTGACTCAAATGATTCGCGAACTCGCTACGAACTCCCGAACTGACTCAAATGATTCGCCATCCCCAAATTGACTCAAATGATTCGCGATCCCACTACGAACTCCCGAACTGACTCAAATGATTCGCGAACCCGCTACGAACACCCGAACTGACTCAAATGATTTGCGATCCCAATACACATAATGCTATAAAAGTGTGCACATGGAGAGAAATAAACAGCAGATTTTCATGTTAACAACTTTTTTAACTTGAGCAAACGCTGCTAATACACATACATTTGTTAATAAAGTAAATAAAACGAAAACATGAATGTTTTAATGCTACTGAATAAAAATAAACGATCCACTCGAAAGTCTCTGCTCATCATGACAGGACCTGGATCAGTAAGCTGCGTCTCGGGCCGATGACGTCACTTCCATGGAGGCATGTTGTACACGCCCCCGTCCCTTGACTCCGCCCCCATGTCAAAACAGTGCCACACAGAAGGACGTGCAGAAAAGTGAAGCGCAAAGGAAAAATGGCATCGCAAACTCAAACTAGACTGACACGCAAAATAAAGGCAGCGTTGCAAATAAATTAATAGTTATGACCATGGAAAATATGTATTGTAAAATCATTGCTTTTGCGCTGTTTCATTTGTTTTGCAATTCTTAATTTTTGTTTGCAAAAAGCAAATGTATTTTCCTCAATACTTTAAATAAAATGTTTTAAATTTGTTTTTATTGTTTTTGTATATTTTAAACAAGGTAAATCTTTCTGATTTAATAAAATAAATAGTCACATACATGGATTTTTCTGCGCTAAGCCCTGGATCTCCACTCACCCTAGAACCACCCCTGCTACAGTAACCTGATTTTAAAAATAAAAGTACAATGTTAAATATTAAAATATAATAAAATTTAATATACAAACATAAATAATAATTGAATGCATGTGATTATTAGTATTATTAAGTAACATATATAAAACAAAAGTACAATAAAAATGTTAATATTTAAAAATTATAAAATTTAATAAAAAATATATAAAATAAAAATACTTCATTCAATGAAGCTATTTATTTAAATAGGATAAAATATAGATATTTTATAAGTATATGATTTATACTAAAACCAAATAAACCCTCAGGTGCATGAATTATTAAATAAAAATCACATTAATTATATGTTTATATAACCCAATATTATTACCATTAGTAACATGATTTAAAAAATAAAAGTTAAATGATAAAAACGATTTTTATTTTATACAAATAAAATAATAAAAAATAATAAATATATATAGATTTTTTTTAAATTATACTTGAGTTGTAGGCACTATCATCAGCCATGTTTACATTGTCATTAATGCACAATGACACATAGAGACATAGTTATAAGATTAATCTCTTTTTTTAAATCATTCAGGGCACAAATGCAATTTGAACTGAACGTTAGTAAATGATTATCCACCAGGAGCAGTTTGTAAACTCATGGAATCAATAATTCAGCTTAATAACAATAAATATCAGTCAAAGTGCATGGAGTTTATTGAGGTTTGGTCTGCTGAGGATCAATTAATTAAAACATATACATAGGACCAAAGAATCACAATGAAATGCTTTATTTCTGCTTCACAGCGTGTGAAAAAGACAGCCATAATCTCACAAGTCCCAATAAACATTTATCTTCATGGCGACAAACAGAAAAATGATTGAGATGTGATAATGCAGCTTCAATCACTTCACAGATAAAAGTAATTTAGAATCAGATATTAAAATCATTCATCTCTTTCATAAAAAAGGGAAGACTTGTGTCACGTATTAAAAAATTATTTGCATGTGTTAAATTTTTTGCCACGTGATGTGATCATCCGATCAAGCGCTAAAAGGATAAGAACAATAAAAAATAATTTACCAAAAACAAAACAGAGCTGAAAATAATATTAAAATATTAAAAATGGCCATTAGCTTTTACATACAGCTGCCCTTTCTACAAATAAACAAGCATGTATAGATATTTACTTGTACATATTAACAGTATTTCTCATATTAACATGAAAGTCTGTATATCAATGAAATATCCTTAACGGAGCCTCCAACAGCTTTATATATTATTGGTCTTTCTTGAATGGAAGTGTGTTTTTTTAGCATTTTATGTATCGCTCCGTCTGGATGTGAAACACATGATGAGTAACACAGGCTGCGTTCACAATTACATACCATTTATATATATGTGTGTGTGTGTGTGTGTGTGTGTGTGTGAAAGGTGTAATTTCCACTAACTACTGTCATAATTATGAGGTGCAAACTGGTCGAAATGACTTTAAAAGTAAGGACATTGTAAGAAATTATCGGATTAAAAAAGTCAACAATTTTGACGTATTCTCATTATTGACAGTAATTATCTATATCATAATTATGACAGTAGTGAGTGGAAATTACATATTTTAACTTACTTATCTCATAATTATAACTTTGTCATGATTTCAATTTAGTATGCCATAATTTTGACTTTTTATCTCATATTTTTGGCTAAATTCATTGTCATTATTAATTATGACTTAGATTTATTTTCAATTGACGACGTCATAATTTCAACTTTTTATCTCATAATTATGACTTATGAGATAAGAAGTCATAGATTAATTATGAGACAGACTGTCACAATTATGACTAAATCAGAATTATGAGATAATTTAGACTTTTTAAGACTCAGATCATAATTTTTACTTTTCATCTCATAATTGACATATTCCATAGTTTTAACCAGTTTTGACGTTTTATATCATAATTTTGACTAATGCCATAATTTCAATGTAGTATGTCATAATTACGACGTTTTATCTTATAATTATGACTTTAGTCAGAATTATGAGATAATTTTAAACTTTATATGACTCGGGTCATAATTTGTACTTTTTATCTCATAACTCAATTGTGTCATAGTTTTAACTTAGTATGTCATAATTTTGACTGTTTATCTCATAATTAGGACTTATTCCTAATTACAATTTACAGTGTCATAATTTAATCATTTTTTTCTCAATAATTTTGACTTTATTCATAAATCTTTTACTTTTTATCTCATAATTGACATTTAATAGTTTTTATCTAATAATTTCAAGCTTTTGTCAACTTCAACGTAGTCTCATTATTTTAATAATTATCTCATAATTATGAATGTAGTGAGTGGAAATTACATATTTCAATTTACTGTCATAATTTTGACTTATCTCAGTTATGTCTTACAATATGTCAGAAAATAGTGTCAGGTTCAACTTATCTCATAATTATAACTTTGTCATGATTTCAATTTAGTTTGCCATAATTTTGACTTTTTATCTCATAATTTTGATTTATGCCATAATTTAAATTTAGTATATCATAATTACGACTTTTTACGATCTTATAATTATGACTTAGATCTATTATTAATTTACAAGTCATCATTTTAACCTTTTATCTCATAATTATGATTTATGAGATAAGAAGACAAATTAATTATAAACCAGAATTATGAGATAATTTACACTTTTTATCTCATAATTTTGACTAATGCCATCATTTTAGTTTGATGTCATAATTACGACTTTATATCTTAGAATTATCTTGGAATTAAGAGATAATTGTAACTTTATATGACTAGGGTCATAATGTTTTACCTTTTATCTCATAATTGACATGTCGCAGTTTTATCTAGAAGTATGTAATAATTTTGATATTTCATCTCATAATTCTGATTTACAAAATAATGATTATTTTCCTATATATGGCAGAACTGGGCTTTCTTGGTGAGCAGAAGAGAGACTTCTTTCAAAACATTAAGCTACCTTACAAACCCCAAACTTTTGAACGCTACTGTAAATATATTTCAATGCAAATATATGAAATAGTATGCAGTATAGCATTGCATTCTGAACGCAGCCCATGTTTTCACACATGGACAGAAGAAACATGGGTGACCTATCAAAACAAATGTATTCACAAATATTTACACGAGTTCTCAAAAATAACACAACTGCATTATGAACAGAAGTGAACTAGATAGATAATTGCACGGTGGGAGCATGATTTCTATTTTTTCCCTTTACGTTTCCCAAAGACGTGATTTGTTTTGAATAAGAGCTGTGCTTCGATTGAACGTTTGAGAATTGCCTCTGAAACGCTTCTGAACATTAAAACGATGAACAAAAACAGCTTATTAGACGTGGAGGAGTAACATGAGCACAGTATAACAGCGGACGGATGATTTCTTTCTATTATCAAAATCAAAGCGAGTAGAAAAACGCTAGCACACATATTGACTAGATTCACGTGGTAAAAAAGACGCAGTCAGTTCATTGCAGATTTCTCGCATTCATTTGCTGACATTAAACGACAATCAAAATCCTTTCAGTCGTTCTGAGATAAAAATAAGGTACTGGATGCAGTGATAAGGTTACTGTCGGCATCTGTCCGTCTGTCAAGGCTGGCTTTGAAATCTGTAGTCTGTACAGGAAGAGGAAGTGACGGTAAGTGCATTTGTGTCTCTCAAGTATGAAGGAGCAGCTAGTCGCGGGTCTGATGTCTCAGTTATTCTCAAAGAGAGACAGCAGGTCATCATTGCTGCTGCTGGGAAGCTCTGCAGGATCCAGGAATGACAGAAGATCGTCTGGATTCGTCAGATCTGGAAGCAGCTGAAAGAGGAGAACAAGCAAAACAATCAAAACTGTTTTTTCTCAGCTCTAAAAAATACAAACAGTTATTAGTCTATTTATATTATTTCTACTTATTAAAACAGGTTATAAACATATGAATGTTAATCAAAATTGTCTGGAGTCAGTCTGAACTCACTTCTAAGGAGGCCTCGCGCATGTCTGGTCTGTTCTGACCTCCACACGAGGGGTTAAAGGTCATCTCTGGGTGCATGTGACCGCTGGGGGCGGAGCTGTGCTGGGTGGGCGGCGGCCTACAGGCTTGGGGCTGCATACTGTGCTGCAGAGGATTATGGGATTGATCTGTGTTGAAGTGGTGAGGCGTCTGTGACAGAAAACACGCATGAACTGACATTAAGGATCCTCAACATCGCTATCATCTGACATAAACCTTTTTTAATTACTCTATCATCATATGATTAAGAAGAAATGTAATGTTTTTTCTAATTCAGTCGGTACCAAAACAAAAATGTAAATAAAAAAAAAATAATGTGGTATTTATAAAATAGATGAATAGATGAAATAGTAAACTGAAAGATTTATAATTTAGGATGCAATACATAAAGGAAATTGGCTGATATCAATGTTTTATCACATCTTTTTTTTCTCATTCAAACTATTTCTCTCAGGTTACAGATATAGTTATCAATGTTTTCTGCTTTGCATATAATAATATACATTAAATAACAAACAAATAAGTAAAGTTTAAAATTAAATAAAATTACTGAATGAAAGTTATTTTATTTATTCATGCAAGCTATTTTATTGTTATTATTTGAATGACAAAATATACAAACATTAAAAAAGAAATTATAAAAGTGATTAAAACAATACAAAAAGGCTAAAAGTATGATAGAATCTACAGTAAAAGTGCAATAGTTTAACATAATTAAACAAAAAAGAAAATAAACTAAAAAATATATTAATATTATAGCTATATTTTTATATATAGCTTTTTTTGTATATTCTGCCTTAATTAGTTGTTTGTTATATATATATATATATAAACAGCTAACTAAACAAATAGTTTTCATTATAATTATCCTTTGTAAGACAGAATATACAAATATATATATATAAAAAATTAAAGCAATAAAAAAGGCAATAAAAAGGAATTACAATAATAAAAGTCTAAAACTTAAAAAGTAAATAAAATTCAAACTTAACAGTATTTATACAAAAACTGTGTATATTTATTTTACATTATTTTACATGATTCCCAATTATTTATATTCACAATTTCTATTTGTATTTTACATTTTTATTTAAACATTTTAATTATCAATTTATTTAATTTTATCTTTGAAGCAGATTGGTTACGTGACAGCATTAATTAAAGTTTCTTAAGGGTCAAGATCATGTACATAATATCTGTCACTCAGCTCAGATTAACAACAATACAACAATAAAGGAAGTATTTTATTATGAGTAAATATTTCCGAGACTCACGGCGTCCTGCAGCGTGCGTGTCTGGCTCTCAGAGGTCAAGAGGTCAGCGGGGGGGTAAGACAGGTGTGGCCTCTGAACGAACTCACTCACTGTTGATGATGATGCTGCGTTGCCATGGGGATAGTCACCAAACTTACTGTGGCCCTGGAAACGGTTGCCTGGGAATCAGAGGTTACATAAGAACATGTACATTTGTATGTTTGAATGAGAGATGCCGCTTACATCTTTTCTGCTTTAACATTTAGTCCATGCATTATTAAAATATATGATGATGTTTAGGGTCAGTTTTTTTAAATTGAGATTTATACATCATCTATAATCTAAATATTTGTTTTTCCATTGATGTATGGTTTGCTTATGATATACAAGATACAACGATTTGAAAATCTTAGCAATGCATATTACTAAACAAAAATTTGGTTTTGATATATTTATGGTAAGAAATGTACAAAATATCTTCACGGAACATGATCTTCACTTAATATCCTTATGATTTTTGGCATAAAAGAAAAATGGATAATTTTGACCCATACAATGTATTGTTGGCTATTGCTACAAATATAGACAGTGCTCTAGGGTCCGGCGGTTCATCGTTACATCCCTACTATATAGGGACTAGTGAGCGAGTGAGTGATTTGGGACACAGCTATAGAGCCCATCATGAGTGTTTCTGCACCTGTGCTGATGTACTGGATCGTGCTGCTGTTGTTGGGGTATGGAGACGCTCCCGGGCCGAGCTGAGAGATCACGTCCATCACATTGGGCAGCACCATCTGACTGGGACTCGTGGTTTTGAAGCGCTTGGACATCAACCCGTCCGGATCTTCCTTTATGTGTGGCTCAGATTTGATCTGCACCGGCCTCCAGCTGCACGAGGGGTCTATCATGACCTCCTCAAACTCTGTGCTGCAACGACAGGAAGTAGATCTGTGCAAAACACCTAAACCTACGAATGCCCAAAGTGAGCACTAAATCAATGCTGACTTACTTCTGAAGAGCGTTCAAGACCCCCCACGTGTACTGATCCACCTCCAGACCTTCTAACAGAGCCGCTTTACTGAAGAAGACAAACAGAAGATCAGTTCTGCGTCACTCGAGCATCTCAGTGGTGATCTGAGGACTGACTGGAGGATCTTACTTGCACACCGGACATCTCCATGTGCCCCGCTCACAGTTCAGCTCTAGATAGGACTCCAGGTCAAAGCACTGCAAGAGAACATTCTCACAACATTAACACAACGTTTAGACAACATTACCACACTTACATGTAAATTTGATGCCAAAATATTATTTTTGACCACCAAATATAAAGATACTGTTCCCTTTTTAATACTTCATTACTTTAAAATAAATACTTTTAGTCAGAAAATGTGCATTACATTGCTCAAAAGTGACAGTTAAGATAGTTATAATGTTACCAAAAGTACAAAAGATTTCGAACAAATGCTGTTCTTTTGAACTTTCTGTTCATCTGTGAATCCTGAAAAATAAAATCTATCACAATTTCTACACAAATATTGTGCAGCACAACAATCAGAAATGTTTCTTGAGCAGTAAATCATCATATTATTCTGATTTCTGAAGATCATGTGACACTGAAGACTGGAGGAATGATGCTGAAAATACAGCGGAGCATCACAGAAATACATTACACTTTTACACAGATTCACACAGAAAACTGCTGTTTTGAATTGTAATAATATTTCACAATATTACAGATTTTTTGATCAAATAAATAAATGCAGCCTTTTTGAGCATTTGAAAATTAGTAGTGTTGGTATGGTAATTAGTATGTAAAAACGCTGATTAAAAATAGTTTTTTTTTGCTAAATTAAATAAAGACAATTGTTTTATATTTTATACTTTACTAAAGGCAATTATAGAGCATGTAAAATCCAGACTTTATTTGCATCTTTTCTACCCGCTTTTTTAGACTAATTCTAGAAATATTTAAAATTCAGTTCAACTGCATTTGTAGTGATTTTCACAACAAATATCATTCCCGTGCAGATTTGCCATTAACAGCCATAAAGATACATTTGGTAACACCTCTAGTGGCTCATGCATTCGATTTCCAAGCAAGTGTTTAATCCGTTCAAAAGACTTCCGGACCTGCACGTGTTTGCAGTCATGGCCTCTCGCCGGCAGCTGAATGCGTCTGAACGTGATCGGACACTTTAGAGAGATTCTGATGGCCGTCTGCTCCACGCCATCATCACCGACAGACACCGCCACGCTGCTGAAGCTCCTCTTCACTGAGAGACAGAGAACGAAGCTCATGAATGCTCAAGGAATCACAGAGAACGGCCGACAGGAGACAGACAGACGGACGGAAGCGATACCTTTAGCGACGCAGTGTTCTGCGGTGAGGAGTCTCTTCTTCAGTAAACCCTGCAGCACGGATCGAACCGACGGCCGGTGAACCAGCTGCAGGACGAACAGGTGCGACTGCGGAGAAAACACATCACAGACGCTCACCAGACGAGCACCAGAGGACTGTGTGTGTGTGTGTGTGTGTGTGTGTAGACTCACACAGCAGCAGGCCGTCGCTGTGATCTGGATGGTGTTTCGGCCCGGCTGACACACGTGCTTCAGGTGCAGGGGTTTGTGGGAAGTCTTGTTGTCGCCGCGCTCGATGGTGAGCGGTGTGGCGTTGACGCTGACCTGCACCGACGCCGGCCAGTTTGTGTACGTCTGTCTGTCTTCATGATGATAACACTTGAACTGAAGCTCCAGATCAGACCTGAGATGCAAACACAAGCGGATGTGAACACGAAGCCTTTGTCTGGCTGTTTTTATATATTTATATACGTAAGTATGCATGTGTGTGTGTCTGTGTGTGTGTGTGTGTGTGTGTGTGTACGTATTTGCTATTGTAGAGTGCTAATAAACCACAGATCTGGGATCTGTGATAAACCACCTGATATGAAATTACAATATTTAGCTACCAGATTCAATATTCTGTAAAAATAAATGAATAAAAAAAGTAAATAAATAAATAATAATAATAAAAAAAAATATATAATATTTATATACACACACACACACACACACACACACACACACACATATATATATATATATATATATATATATATATATATTTTTTTTTTTTTTATTATTATTATTATTATTTTATATATAAATATATATATATATATATATATATATATATATATATATATATATATATATTTTTTTTTTTTTTATTATTATTATTATTATTATTTTATTTTATAATAATAATAATAAAAATATATATATATTATTTTTTATTATTATTATTATTATTATTATTTATATATATATATATATATATATATATATATATATATATATATAACCTCAAATATTTAATTATAAAAAAAATATGTTGCATCAATCAATCTATCATAATGTTCTTAGAATATATTATAATAAATTATTATTAGTGTTATTATACTAAAATAATAAAGAAAAATATAATAAATTAAAACAGTGGTGTGTAAACCAGTATTAAGGTAAATTTTTTATTGCATCAATCATTTTATAATTTTATTAGAATTTATTATAATAAATTATTTAGAGTTGATTATTATAATTGTGATTAATACATTTAATTACTAAAAAATATAATAAATGAAAACAGTTCTGAGTGACCCATTTATTAATGTCTCTTTTTTATTGCATCAATCATTTTATAATTTTATTAGAATTTATTACAATAAATGAAGTACAGTTTATTATTATAATTATGGTTAATAAAATAAATTATAAAACAATGATAAATTAAAACAGTTGTGTGGAGTTCAGTATCACAGTACAGTTACTTTATGATAATATTATTAGAATGTAAAAATCAATTTGTCATCATGGTGTCCGTTTAAAAATCAGACTGACCTCCAGGTGAGCGTCTGGTGGACGGTGGGCCGCAGGTGGAAGATGTGATTACTGACGGCCAGGTTGTGCTCCAGTCTGAACGGCTCCAGAACCACACCGTCCCGAACCGGGAACGTCAGCCGGAGCTCCTCGTTAGGATTAGCTAGGAAACAAGACGGTTTTGATTCTCAAGTAAATGCATCTTGATTAAAGAATGTTTCCATTTTTGGTTCTGTGGAACACGAGAGAGAGGCTCGTACCTGGAGCAGACGGCAGTGCATTAATGTTGGGTTTGATATCAGGAGGAAACTGGGGCTTCATGTCCTGGTTTGGTGACAGATACTGTGGAATATTACTTCCTGGGGTCACGGGGGGCGTGGGGTCACATGGTAATGGAGAGTGAGGGTAACTGCCCATCGGCCGCGGAGGCTACAAACACAAGAAATCACAAAAATGAAACACCTGACACTGTGAATAAATCAACTGCTGACTGAACATCTAACTAACGTACCCCAGTGTAATGAAAGTTTCCCGCGCTGAAGTTACTGCTGGCTTCCTGTGACAGAGACACTCAAACAGTGTTATGGGATTGCATTGTTTTGGCTAAATTATTAAAATGTTATTATGAATATATAAAATAGATTAGAATAAAGGATAATTATTATTGTTATTATAAAAAAGATGATCATTTAAAATAGTTTTTTTATTGTAGCACTCATATTCGAATTTATTTTTATTATAATAAATTATTTTTTATTATATAAATACACACAAAATCAAAATTGTGTATGATAAAGTCTAACATAAAATACATTATAATAAATAAAAAAGACTATTAATAAATAGTGGTAATAAAATAAATACAAGTTTTAAGTTTTTGTAGTCCATTATTGTGGTTACTTTTTACTGCATCAATCGTTTAATCTTCATTTTTATTATATTTTGTTACAATAAATCTTTTTTTTTTATTATATATAAATGTGTTTATAAGTTAATATTATAAAATGTAACAATTATGTTATTCTAAACAAATATTTTAAGAAATGTATCACAATAAAAATCGATTTTTCATAGTGGTGATGATTTAAAAATCATATATATTCAAGAATCTACATTTTTACCCCCGTCTCTAATAAAACCTTGTTTGTAATCAAGTATTGTGTTGTTAAAGAGTCAGTGCAGGACCTTGTAGCCGGTCTGGCTCTGTGCTGGCGTCCTCTGAGCGCTGTAATGTGGTGACGAGACGCCTCTGCTGAACAACACACACCTACACTCAAATCTCAAACTGAACTAAAACATATAAACACAGACTGGTTTACAGGGGTCAGGTGCAGGACAAAAACAGACACAGCCACATATGCTTAAAAATACTCAAACTGTATTTTTATTAAGAATTGATGCAACAGGCATAATCAGAGTTATGCATCTTCAACTAACAAAAAATTATGACTTTTATGATTTTATATAACCTTAGGAAATTAAAATAATTTAATGTAATAGGCACAGAGGCCTAATTTTGTGTTAGATCTGTGATAAAAGATGTGTTGCACCTTTTTTCCCATTCAATGGGCCATAAATATATGTGTATAACATAAAAAATAGTCTGCAATTTAAAATAGTAGAAACAGAATGCAAAAAATATGAATGCAATTATATTAAAAAACTTTTTTTCATAGTTCGGCTGGTCCTGTGACTTAAAGTCAGGTGCGACTTATTTATCAAAATTAATTTGACATGAACCAAGAGAAATTAATCAAGTTTAACCATTACCGTCTCCAACCACGAGAGGGCGCTCTATGCTGCTCAGTTCTCCTGTAGTCTACACTGAAGACATAGAGCGCCCTCTGGCGGCTGGAGACGGTAATGTTTTGTCTTTTTTCTAAATAAATGCGACTTATAGTCCAGTGCACTTATTTATGTTTTTTTCCTCATCATGACGTATTTTGGACTGCCGAACTTATACTCAGGTGCGACTTATAGTCCGACAAATACGGTAATACAAAAAAACTGAATAAATTACAATTTAAAAAGCATAAATATAGGTTTTAACATTGTTGTGAGGTCTACACTTTTTTTTATATAATATGCAAATCTATGCAAATTTAATAATATTTAAGTTTATATGACAAAAACAGTATACTAAAATCCTATGCGTATTTGAACTATTTCAAAGAGTGTAGAAAGTCAAATTAGCTGTATATTTTACTAATTACTTTCTAAATCCCAGATTAATCTCAACCGCTTAAAGAACCAGCAATAAAACGGAATACCAACAAAAATGATCTGTTTTCAGAAAATGTAAATTAAGCCAATCTTTTTTTTTTATGCATGTAGCAGACGCTTTTTTTTCCAAAGTGACTTACACTACATTCAAGCTAACATTTGTTACCTAACATTTATTTCATTCAAATGTAACTTAATTAAGGATTTCAATGTAAAGGATTGCGTGTGCAATGTGACTTAATAATGCATCATGTCCGGAGCCCTCACCTCTCCAGGATACGGTCTCTTCACCCCCTGCTCTGTCCTCTGACCCCCGTATGACCCCGTCTGACCCCGAGGCTGCACCATGTTAATGGCCCCAGGGTGAGCAGGGGGTCCCCGGGGGCCGGGCTGATTCACAAACGGAGTGCTGTAAGCATGGTTTGGTCCAATTTGAAAGGAGGAACACATCTAGAACACAAACAAACAAAATTCTTCGTTCAAACTCATTGTTTCAATTAAAGATAGTTATCCAACCAGTCTGACGATCCCAGACGCTCTCACCGTGCCGTATTGGTTCATGTCCTTGTGATGCGTCTCTTGTAGCGCGGCGACCGTTGCCGTGGCCGTAGCGGTTGCCGTAGCAGCAGCAGCAGCCACAGCAGCGGCGGCAGCGGCAGCAGCTGGTTGGCTGAAGTCAGAAGGGGGGCGTGTCTGTGCTGGGAGGCCCATCCCACCTGTGTGGTTAGGACCGCCCCCGTAACTGCACAACAGAGAAAGAGTTGGGATTCTTGAAATCTTCTACAAAAATACAATTCTTTGTAACCGCTTATTTTAAATTTAAGAATAAAGGTCAGACTATTTTTTTTTGCCAAAACATAAAAACATAAACTGTTATAAAGAAAAAAACAGAACACTTTTTCACTGGAGGAAGTGTTATTATGGATTATAGACTCTGTGCGTTTGAGTTAAAATCATCTTAATGCTGGATGTGTTTCAGGTTTTGTCTTCTCCAGATGTTCACTGATGGACTGGAGTGCTGTGGATTATTGTGATGTTTTTATCAGACTCTCATTCTGACGGCACCCATTCACTGCAGAGCATCCATTGATGAGACACTGAAGCAGTGCTACATTTCTACAAACTGACCTGTTCCCGAATCCTCCTCCTCCTCCAGGGTAACTGGATCTCTCGTACATCCCCGGCTGCATGTAGGTCTGGTTTGGATTGGCTTTGGAGGAAAACTGCTGCTGTCCAGTAAACTGTCCCGGGTTCATGCCTCCATTACCTCCCGTCATAGGGTTCATGTGGATGTTTGGGTTCACCATGGGGTTCCCCAACACCTAAACACACAGATACACACACACACACACATTATGACATGCACTCAAACAGCAGCATGTGCTCTGAACAGTGTTTAATACACTCTCACCTGACTCTGTGATGTATTGGTCACACCCCATACGGTGGTCACCACGGAAACAGAGCCTGAAGGCTGATTGGTGTTTTGTTGCCAGGAGACAGAGTCATATTGACATGATGCATCACTATGGAGATTAAAAAGGATGTAAACAGTTAACATGTGCAACAGTGTGTCAGCGTGTGTGTGTGTGAGTGTGTGTGTGTGTGAAACTGACCCATGTGACAGAGCCGGTTTCATGTTGTTGATGTTGTCCTGCATCGGGTTATTTCTTTTCTGATGACGCAGCAGCAGAAGTCGACCCAGATCCTCACACCACGAGGACAGCAACGCTACACAAACACAAACACACATTAAACGGGTCATATCTGATACAGGGGTCATATCACTTGACATTTTTCCCTGATGTCCTGGAGCTCGTTTTTATTTTCGCTCAAAAACATGTAACACATAGTACAGTGTACTCCCCCAACACACACACACACACACACACACACACTCACTCACACACACAAGGACACACTCACACACACATACACACGCACACACACACTCACTCACACACACAAGGACACACTCACACACACATACACACACACACACACACTCACTCACACACACAAGGACACACACACACTCACTCACTCACACACACAAGGACACACTCACACACACATACACACACACACGCACACACACACACTCACTCACACACACAAGGACACACTCACACACACATACAGACGCACACACACACTCACTCACACACACAAGGACACACTCACACACACATACACACACACACGCACACACACACACTCACTCACACACACAAGGACACACTCACACACACATACAGACGCACACACACACTCACTCACACACACAAGGACACACACACACACACACGCACACACACACTCACTCACACACACAAGGACACACACACACTCACTCACTCACACACACAAGGACACACTCACACACACATACAGACGCACACACACACACACTCACTCACACACACAAGGACACACTCACACACACATACAGACGCACACACACACTCACTCACACACACAAGGGCACACACACACACACACACTCACTCACTCACACACACAAGGACACACTCACACACACATACACACACACACGCACACACACACACTCACAAAAGGACACACTCACACACACACACGCACACACACACACTCACTCACACACACAAGGACACACTCACACACACATACAGACGCACACACACACTCACTCACACACACAAGGACACACTCACACACACATACACACACACACGCACACACACACACTCACTCACACACACAAGGACACACTCACACACACATACAGACGCACACACACACTCACTCACACACACAAGGACACACACACACACACACGCACACACACACTCACTCACACACACAAGGACACACTCACACACACATACAGACGCACACACACACTCACTCACACACACAAGGACACACTCACACACACATACACACACACACGCACACACACACACTCACTCACACACACAAGGACACACTCACACACACATACAGACGCACACACACACTCACTCACACACACAAGGACACACACACACACACACGCACACACACACTCACTCACACACACAAGGACACACACACACTCACTCACTCACACACACAAGGACACACTCACACACACATACAGACGCACACACACACTCACTCACACACACAAGGACACACTCACACACACATACAGACGCACACACACACTCACTCACACACACAAGGGCACACACACACACTCACTCACTCACACACACAAGGACACACTCACACACACATACACACACACACGCACACACACACACTCACAAAAGGACACACTCACACACACACACACACACACACACACTCACTCACACTCACAAAACAAGATCATAAGCTCAAGAGAAAGTTGATTCCTTATGACAAGATAAATGTTCTGTTTAAAAATAAATAACTAAATAAATACATTTATACAATTTTACAATTTAAATGTATTAAAAATGACCACTTTTTAACATTTACATTTTTTTTTATCACTGCAATACTGTAAAAAGCTTAATATTTTGAATTGTTTTTTATTTTTGTATTTTCCTTTTTCCTTTTTTGATTGAAGTTAAAGTTTTAGTATTTTAGTATTTAGTATTTTTTTCGGTTAAAATTTCATTTATTTTATTACATTTAAGTTAAATAAATGAAAATGAGAAATGTTGCCTTGTTGGCAACTATAGCTAAAATTAAACATGTTTAATATTTAATATTTATTTGATTTTACATAACGTAATGAAAGTAACAAAAATGTTTGGGTTTTATTTGTTTACTATAATAACCCTGCTGCAAGATCTAAAGCATTTGACCATTTTTATTGTTTTTCAAACTAATTAAACATTAATACGTAAGCATTATGAAGGGTGAAGAACTAATTACACCCTCTCATTGAGGTGCGACTGTCAAATTTTCACCAAATTTCATTCAATTTTACTATAAATCTGTAGTACAGATTCACAAGCAGATAAAACAAACAGGTTTGAGTCTGAAATAACCCCTAAATCTGAAATAGCATCGAATCTCCAAAACAGTGGCTAAGCAGCAAGTAAACAAGATATCGACACGCACAGCAGTACATATATGTTTTCAGAATTCAATCAGATTTGCCAGAAGAAGAAATGTCGAAATGTGTGATTTCCCTACTGTAAGTGGAATTGCAAAAAAAAACACTCAACTCATCTGCCATTGGTCGGTCAAACAGGTAGCCCCGCCCCCTAATGCATGCCATTGGTTAAGCCAATGTTGTTTAAATGCAATTTGAGATTCATCTAGTCCTAAATATTGTATAAAACACATTTGTGGTTAGTCAGTTGCTGGCTGACTGTACAATAACCATAGATAAATGTTAATCCTTCATATTTTTGATATAATAATAGGCGAGTGATTTCTGTGTTTTTATTGATTAATTAATTTAGTAAATAGCTGGATCATGTACAGTCAACTCGCATCATGGTTTAAACAAATCTGTTGGGTGTTTAGTTTGCTATAACACCATCAGACTGTACTTCACTCTTTACTGATGTACTATCAGAACTGAAACACACACACACACACACACACACACACACACACACACACACACTGGAGGGCTGCTGTCAGCTTCACTCACTGATGTCTGTGTCATTTTCTATTTAGGAAAAGCCACAGTTTAACTATCAGTTTCTATCCTGAGAGACACCCAGACAAAATTACAGACTGTGTGTGTGTGTGTGTGTGTGTGTGAGTTAGATCACCACACTGAATTAGAGTCTATATTTAATTATAGACAGGTTTTAACAGTCAGCAGCATGATCAAATCATTATTTGAGGTAGTTAATGATCTGTGGTTTAAATCTAAACTCTCTAAACGCTTCACTCAGAACAGCGTGAGTGTGTTTTACATTCCATTCAACCAGTGAATGTGTGTTCATGCTTAAACTAGTTATAAACCAGTGGAGCCTGAGCCTGACAGAGAGCTTCATCTGATCCCTCATCTGACCTGAACCACCATAATGCTGCAAACACACACACACACACACACACACACACACACACACACACACACACACACACACACACACTCAATTACACACACACACACACACACACACTCAATTACACACACACACACACACACACAATCTCTCTCTCTCACACACACACACTCACACACACACACACACACACACACACACACACACACACACACACACACACACTCAATCTCTCTCTCTCTCTCTCTCACACACACACACACACACACACACTCAATTACACACACACACACACACACACACACACACAATCTCTCTCTCTCTCACACAAACACACACACACACTCAATTACACACACACACACACACACACACTCAATATCTCTCTCTCTCTCTCACACACACACACATACACACACACAATCTCTCTCTCTCTCTCTCTCTCACACACACACACACACTCTCTCAATTACACACACACACAATATGTTTTTGAAGCCTCATAATGTGCTCTTCTTCTTCTTCTTCTTCTTCTTCTTCTCTGTGGGTAGGTAATGTAATAAACTCATAGTTTGGTCATCATTCTGCTCAGTTTCTCCCATCATTTCAGCTCACATTCTGCAGGTTAATAAGTGTGCTGAGACACTCACAGAGGACGGCGGGGTCTCACCTGCGGATTTGGGCGTGAACTTGTCCCTGTGTGCAGCACAAACGGCCAGCAGCCGATAGCCCAGATCCATGTCGAAACCCTGCTGACCGGCGACACGACTCAACACCTGACACACAGATAATATTCAAACGTCACTGAGATCTCAGCATTCGTGCGTGCATGCTCCGTCAGAGTTAAATTGAGTGGTTGTGGTTTTGGGAATATAATCTGTGTCCTGATTTGCAAACCCTCTTCAGGTCGGCTCATGTTAAACAGCACCACACCCTGAGGCCTGAAGCACAGACGCTCATATCTGCGTCTTAATTACAGTTTAACACACATCACGCGTGTCTACAGCGCCTCATTAAACTTCTGAGGGAGGTTTGGTTTAGCCCTTCTTCCACATTCTTCTCAAATGCAGTTCAGATCTGGTTAAGAGACGGAAAGCTCACCGTTAGGCATCCCATCAGGCTTTGCTCAAAGGGTCGCTGAAACGCTCGTGGGTCTCCGCACCAGTCCAACAGCTCGGTCGCCGCCGTCTGGAAGTTTGCTGGATTTTGCAGGTGCTTAGTTTGGAAAGAAATTCACACTCAGACATCAATCTTGTGTATTTAGTTGTTATTGTTTACGAGTTTACGGCTTTGAGAATGTGTGAAAGGCTCTTGAGATATAACAATTCAGGACTGATCTACAGGAAATCACTGTGTTTTGTTCCTGGCAGTGTCACCAGGTGTCCTGCAGGGGGCGTCACAGCTCCAATGAGACGTGTGGGTTGTGTGGGGATGTCTTCTCTCACCTGTTTGATGCAGTGGAGCCGGTCGTTGGTTTGCTGGATGTGTCTGTCCATGGACGGGAAAGAGTTCATCCTGCCAGACCGTCTCTGAGCCTATCGCTCGGCCATCCAACACTCACACCCTGAAAAACACACTCCGTTCAGATTCAGTGATCAGATGCACAGACGCTTTTAGTTCAAGCCAGACAGGAAGAAACCACCTAGCAACCAACTAGAACAGTCTAGTAACCACATCACAACAACCACAGTTTCATGAAAAAATTTGTTTAAAATTGGTGATGCAACAATATTTTTAACCGAACCTTAAGTTTCCATTTAGCAGAAAAACAAAACAGATATTCTTAAAAATCTATTCATTAGATTTATTTAATAATCAGAACTATTGAAAACAGATTTATAAACATTTAAACTGTTCATCATATAATCAGGGTGATTATAGGTAAACTACAAACTTAAAAAAAGTTTAGTTTTGCTAAATTTAATCAAAATAAATATTTTAAAAAAACAACAACTATAATAAATTTTGCTAGGCATTTAGTGAAAATTTTATATTTTAATTTAACCTGAACTAAGATAACCAAAAACTAAATAGACTATAACTAAATAAATATGAATAAAAATTATTTTGACATTTAAAAAAATCTAAACCTAATAAAAATTGCAAAAACACACAACTACGTTCACTAACTTAAAGTGGAAACAGAAAATATTCAAATAAAATTCTAATTTAAAATATTAACAAAAACTATAATAGTATATCAATGATATTCAAATAATGCCAGTAAAAAATTGAATGTATTATAAATGCATGGTATATAATGCAAATGCTGTTCTCTGAGATGTGATTTCTCCCTGATGTAGTTAATTTGCATGTTTTCTTTATTATTAAGTAGTACATAAATGCACAGCTATTTATTCAACACTTAGATAAATGTGTGTGTGTGTGTGTGTGTCTGAGTGTGTGTGTGTGTGTGTGAGTGTGTGTGTGTGTGTGTGTCTGTGTGTGTGTCTGTGTGTGTGTGTGTGTGTGTGTGTGTGTCTGAGTGTGTGTGTGTGTGTGTCTGAGTGTGTGTCTGTCTGTGTGTGTGTCTGTGTGTGTGTGTGTCTGTGTGTGTGTGTGTGTGTGTGTGTGTGTGTGTGTGTGCTCGTGTGTGTGAGCCGCAAGCATTTCTGCAGTAAGGTAATGAAACCAGGTCAGAATATGAGAACCGGTTCCATAATCACATGATATTACAGCAGCGCGTCTCGTTCACATCATCCGTCTCAGACGCTGAGTGATATTTATAGCGCAGATGAACAGAATATGTGCAACTGCAGACAGCCAGACTGAAGCATCCCAGAATGCACCAGCAGGAGTTTGGCAAACATGCGGGATCTCTCGTGTACTCGCATCTATCAGACTGGAACACTTGCATAACTTACAGACGATGTGCTGAGACAGGCCACATCACACACACACACACACACACACACGTTTGTTTTTGTGTAAAGTGTGTTCATCCCATAGGTGTAATGGTTTTTATTCTGTAGAAACTGTATATTCTATGGCCCTACACCAACCCTACACCTAACCCTAACCCTCACAGGAAACTTTCTGCATTTTTACTTTCCCAAAAAAACTCATTCTGTATGATTTATAAGTGTTTTGAAAAATGGGGACATGGGTTATGTCCTCATAAGTCACCCTCTCCTTGTAATACCTGTGTCATACCCATGTCATTATACACACACACACACACACACACACACTCTGAACATCAGCCTAAACAATTATCATATTCATATTCACACTGGACCATTATTACGTAACAAATTCATATTAGCATTAGTATATTTATTTACTATGACACATCACATCGGGCGTCCTGTCCTGTTCTCTCTGTTCACTGAAACTGGTTCTGTAGTTTCCCTCTGTGCCTCTGATTCAGATCAGCCTCAGGAAATGAGGCCTTTCCTGTCAGAGGAAGAGAGAGAGAGAGAGAGAGAGGGAGAGAGAGACAGAGAGAGAGAGAGAGAGAGAGAGAGAGAGAGAGAGAGAGAGAGACCGAGAGAGACCGAGAGAGAGAGAGAGAGACAGAGAGGGGAAGAGAGAGAGGGGAAGAGACAGAGAGAGAGAGAGAGAGAGAGAGACAGAGAGAGAGGGGAAGAGACAGAGAGAGAGAGAGAGAGAGAGTGTGTGTGTGAGAGAGAGAGAGAGAGTGTGTGTGTGAGAGAGAGAGAGAGAGAGGGAGAGAGAGACAGAGAGAGAGAGAGAGAGAGAGAGAGACAGAGAGGGGAAGAGAGAGAGGGGAAGAGACAGAGAGAGAGAGGGAGAGAGAGACAGAGAGAGAGGGGAAGAGACAGAGAGAGAGAGAGAGTGTGTGTGTGAGAGAGAGAGAGAGAGAGAGAGGGAAAGAGACTTTATTCTCTCTGTCCTGCGGTTGGACGGGATGATGTCATAGAACCAGTTTTTTTACGTCTGTTTTCTTACATATTTCAAGGGATTCTGCAGGTTTTGTGAAGGTCAGTTGTGAAGCACAAAACCAGTCTAAAGGGTCCGTTTTAAACTGAGATGTATGCAACTTTCCAGTGATGTGTGGTTTGTTAAGAGGTTACAACTATTATAAATCTGGAATCTGAGAGAACAAACTAATCTTAATATTGAGAAAATCATCTTTAAAGTTGTTCAGATTAAATATTAGCAATGCATATTATGAATCAAAAATTTAGTTTTTATATATGTACTGTAGGAAATTTACTAAATATCTTCATGGAACTCAATCTTTACTCAATATCCGAATGGTTTTTGGCATAAAAGAAAAACACAAGTGATAAATTAAAAGGAAAAAAAAATCTATATGTCTGGAATTAGCAGAGCTTTAAAGTTTTTCACTCATATTGCAAAAAAAACTAAAACTTCTACTGTACCTTCTGAATTTAAGAACTTCTGCTTGGTTTGTGGAAAGGTACATGAATTATTATTTTTAAGAGCCGCAGAAAGCCTCTGTATTTCAGAGAGAAACAGGATATTCAACAAATGTAGGTCAGCACTTTACGTTCTCCACGCAAAAATGTGTATCAATATGAGAGGCGTTTCTAAACAAGACGCTGGAAACAGAAAGTTGAGCAAAATAATAGAGTTTGAGCAGGAATAGTTCGTTCTGATTTGATGTTGGCGTTAATCTAAAGAGCTGATAATGCAGAGATAAAGAGAGTCGTCACTGCTGCTCACAATAGCCTCTGTTCACACGCTCAACAATACAGCTCTGTTCGGAGTTTACACACACTCTATTATACCAGCTAATATACACCACCAGCTGCAGACACACACACACACACACACACACACACATGAGTCATGTGTCCACAAACACACAGCTGTGTGTTGCAATATATGCATGTGACTCAGTTGCATATGATTTTTATCCATTTTCCGCATTTCTTTTACATTGTTTCAAAAATAAATACAACAGTTGTTACATTGTTACATTCCATTGTTTTTCTGAAGGAGGTGTTTCTACACTAATTACAGAATTAGTTAACAAATGAGTCTGTTTACGCAGCATAACGTTTACACCTTCATGAAGTATTTGGAACAAACATGTTCTGACTTCTATTCGGCTAAAACAAAGGTGCGCTTATACCCACAACACACCTCAGGCGAGCGTTTTCTCATGCACAACTAAACATCATTTATTCCTTTTTCCATCAGAAGAAGTTATTTAGTTACTCATCCAGCAATTAAATAATCAGATCATGTGCAGTCAGATGGTCATTACAAAATAAACCTTTTCAGGGTGATACATGACTCTTGATTGTACATGATTACGTAAATAAATGCAATATATATTTTAAAAATCATATATGTATATTTGCATATTTATATTTGATATCTAAATACGTATACATTTGTGATTTTTTTACACAAATGTAAATATTACATATATATATATATATATATATATATATATGTATATATATATATATATATATATATATATATATATATATATGTATATATATATATATATATAAATAATTTATTTATATTTATCTGTTTATCTAGAATATATAATTATTCTTTTTGTATTAATATTTAAATATATATAATTTAAATTAAATATTTATAAATTTGTATGCAAATGAATATTATATTGAAGATTTCTGTTAACTTAATAAATGTATATAAATATATAAATTTTTCATGTTTAATATATTTACATATATAAAGATGCAAATATTTGTATATGAACACACACACATATAAATATAAAAAATGTAAATATATAAATTGTTTATTTTTGATCTATTTATCTGTATATATTTTATATAATAAAATTACTAATATATACAGTAATTATATTATATTTTTTTACTTTTAATAACTATATTTAAATAAAAAAATATTTATTTAAATGTATTTAAATATTTCCACTAAATAAATAAATATTTAATATATTTATTTATACATACATATAAATAAACATATATTTATTATGCACATAAATCTATTAAATATACATTATCCATCTATATAGCTGCAGTTCTAAGTAGAGCACTTAAGCATGACCCACACACACCGTTAAAACGACAGATCATCCACAAATGATAAGTGTTGATGTTTATAAGCATAAATGCACACAGCTATAACCACAGTACAGAACATTCTAACATCACTTTCAGTGGGAAAGCACAAATGATTCATTGGAAGCAAACGTCATCCTGAAAGAAAAAACTGCCAAGTGTTTTCCTACAGCAAGAGTTCTGTATCTAGGAATGTCACAGCTTACAGCCATGAATTTACGACACGTCCTCTAACTATCATTCCCACATCTATCCCTCCCAATGGACCTAAAGAGAGCTGTGTGTGTGTGTGTGTGATGCATTAGAGTGTAATGGGAAGGAAAAGTCTCCTTCTCTCTCTCTAATTCCAGATCTCTCTGACACCTCCAGCCATTCATCACACGCTCCTCTGAGCCTGAAGCACGGAAGAGGGAGGAGAAAAAAATCAATGGAGTCAGAACTGCAACCAGGCCATAAAGACACAGAGAGGAAGGTACCAGCTGCAGTGCAATTGATTTCTTTAAGTAGAATAACACCTCACACACACACACACACACACACACACCGCCATTCATACACAGCTGCTGAAACACTTATGAACTGATCTCAAAAGCTGCCTGGTTCACACAAACCGACAGAGAATGCTGGTCACAAACATGCATTAATATTACTTTATATACTGAAAACTGAATATATACTGAAAATAAAAAATAATAATAATAAATTTATATATATATATATATACCAAGGGAGAGAAAAAAATGCCTTAAAATGATTTTTCACGATTCAATACTTTAAGATGCTAATCAAATATTCACTAAAACCAACTATACCAACTTTATATTTCACTTAAACTGTCAGGCTAAAAATAAAACTATAAACAAAATAAAATCAGTTTATAATTTTTTTATAATGTTATATTACCATTTTAGAATACACACATAACATGAAAGTAATAATTTTTTTTAACAAAATTATATATAATACTATATTATACATTTCAATATTTTTATTTAATATAAAACTAATAACATTATAATCACTTATAAGCACCTGTAGTTCCTCAGAAACAGTTGTGGTTGCAACAAAGTGGTTGCCGAGCAACAGACAAATGTAAACAAAGGGGAATGTTACTTTGTTACTTTGAGTTATTTTCAACAGCTTTGAACGTGGTTCGACCAATCAGAATCAAGGACCGGAATGATCTGCTTCATAATATTGTAAATAAACCTACAATATCACTTACATTTAAGTCCATCGCCGCATTGACAAACATTACTTTGAAACAAGACGCATTTACTTGAGAAGCAAAAGTGCACAAGACATTATGTCATTATTGTGTTCAGCAAATATATCACAAATAATACAATTTATTTCCCCTTTTTATTCCACTGGCAAAAATGGCTGTTTACGCATGACACAAATTAAGGGAAACAATTCTATATAAATAATACACACAATTACATTTACATTTTATAATCAGGATTTTAGCTTATAGTAAATATATACATATATTATCTTTAAACAAACTGCATTAAAACCACATATATAATTATACACACATATATAATATTCATATATATTTTATGTTTTAATGGCTCTTTATGGATGTTACATTTTCCAGCAGAATTGATTGGAAATAGTGAAGGAGTCTCTCTAAACTCTAAACTATAGTTCACTCGGGTTCACAGACATTTGCATTTCATCAGCTTTAAACAAACTGAAGGCTCTTTACTGATCAGACCTGCTGTGCTGCTCCTGCAGTTTAGAGCCGAACGCAAATGTACAAATAAAGCGTCCAGACGCCTGTCATCTACTTACTGTCCTGTCTGTGTCAAAGAGAGCTGAGCAATATATCATAGCCATAATGCATTGCCAAGAAAAAAACTAAATACATGATGCAAAACACAGTCAAAATCAATATTTAGCTTGTCCCAAGTTTTCAGATTCAGAGACAACAGATAAAAAACACTGCAAATTCAATCAAATAAACTCTGAAGCCAGTACTGACCAGTAGCTTCAGAAGCTATCAAAGAAACAACATCATTAGCGTGTAACGTCTTCAATCAGATCCCATTACAATGAAACTGAGTGTGTGTGTGTGTGTGTGTGTGTGTGTGCTGTGTAAACACACCGACTCTGAGAGCTTCACTGAGCTGCATGCTTACACAAGGGCATTAGCAGAGGCTAGTGAATGATTGTAGGGCATTATCATCGAGCGCAGAGCCGGGACAATGTTAACGGATAACCGTTTAACCGTGAAAGCGCAGAAGAGCCTCGGCGTGACGTCTCAGAGCTCAGAGTTAACACGTCACACGCTCTCAGAGCTCAACAACTGTTTGTAGATTTACATCGGCCTGTGTTCACATGCAAATCCACACAGCGCATGCACTCAGAATGCTCTTCTGTTGTGTGCATGTGCTGGAAATGATGCAGGTTTCTTCACTTTTGCTTTTAGACGTGTAGATAAAAGATCATTAGGAACATGCTGATTTGGCGGACATTTACTCAATCAACCCTGCTTGATGGATATTTTATAAGGAACACAAAAGGAAATGTTGCACTTAAATGTTATATGCATGCATTTTGCAGACAATTATATTATATTATATATATTTCGATTGGTCATCTACATTATCAGAAGTGATACATTATTGATAAAGTTCAAAGCCATATTCAAAAACAATTTTAATTGAAGTAAGCCAACTGTGAAAAAAATATGATTAAAAAGTCACTGTTGCATTATTCTAACATCAGTATTTGAAAACATTATTCTTAATAAATGAAGCCATGCTTCTCTCTCTCCTCACATCTTTATTTTGGAGTCAGTGCTGCTATAACCAATCAGAAAAACAATTATATATATATATATATATATATATATATATATATATATATATATATATATATATATATATATATATATATATATATATATATATTATTTTTAATTATTATTATTTTTTTTTTTTCACAATTTATTTTCTGTTTTCATTAATTTTTTTTTTTAAGTTTTAGTATTTTTTTTCGTATCAATTTTTTTTACTTTGTTTACACATTTTTTCAAACGACGTTTTAGTTAAATTAGTTAGTAATTATTTTAGTACTTTAGCTTGCAAAATAAATAAGTTGGCTTGGCAAATAGCTAAAAAAGCAAAATATTGAATATGATTTCAGTTCATTTTTATTTTATTTCAAGTACTGTAATAAAAATCTAAATTTTATTTATGTTTTCGGTTTTCATTTTAGTAACTTTTTTGCACATTTATATCATTTTTATTTTAATATAATGTTAATTTTAGTTATTCTACGATGTAACCTTTAAACAAAACTGAAAAAATGCTGCTAGGCAACTAGGCTTTTACCTGTATTTGACAGGCATGGTTTTAGTTTAGTGAACTATTAGTTATTTTAGTGACCCATACTGATCCAGATCCAGACTGATTCCTGCTCCACTAGAGAGAAAGCCAACACTGACCAAAGCACTAAAGTCTATTAAGATCAGAACTATCAGCTTTATGAATCAGTATCATAACAATGCTTCAGCTGCGTAGCTGATTTTAATCACAAATCAAGAATCATAAGAGAGATCAGTGTGAACAATCACAGGATGCCTCCTGATCTCTTGAGCGTCTGACTTTCATCCTCCTCTCGTTTCCTTCTCCTCCCATCGCTTCACTCTCTCTCTTTATGAGCTTTGGCACCTCAATCCCTGACGAACACAGCTCCACCCTCACACAAACACACACTTCTGGCTGTTTGTTCTCTGCAAACACACACAGAGGATCATCTCTCGGGATGAAGGGAAGTCATGGCTGTGATCCGTGCACTGGAATGCTTCCATGTCACTGTGATGGAGAAGCAGTCAGGCGAGACGGCATCATGTCAGGGGTCTCAGACGCTCAGGGTTTGTGATGTGAGATCACAGACGTGTACTGAGCCTCACACACATCTAACATCCAGCAATCGCCCTCGAAACATCTCCAATCACAAGATATTACACCGAAAACCTGCTCTACATGCACATCTCACATGTGTAACACAAAAGAAGTCAATACCTGTACTTTCTTCTTGTTTGTTGTAGTACTATTTATTTATTGCCCTTCAATAACTCACATATAAGGAGCATGTTTTTAATGATTTTTAATGTTTCTGAAACATTATGCATTTTTTTCTATTTTATAAATTTATTTCAGTATGTTTAGAATTTTTGTTTTACCATTTACATGAAGCAAACGAAGTGTGAAAAATCCGTCGCATCCAAGTAAACTGAAATGCATGACTTTTATTATAGATTTAAAAAATTAGTGATTCGAAGATATATAATAACTAAAATAAAAATGCATATTTTAAATAATTTATAAAAATGAATTTATACATATTCATTTTAAATAATAATATAATAAATAAATAAAAAAATGACAAGAAAATACTATTACAGAAAGCTTATACTATTATTTCCAGTTCACACAAAATTTATTTCTCTGTTTTCTTTCTTCTAAGGAACACATAAGTTGCCTTTTGAAGAATAATGCCCAATAATTGGACAATTGGAGAAATTATTAAAATTCTTTTTCATTCGAGTTTATTTTTGGGTGATCTATGCCTTTAAGAATAAACAGGGAAACTAAATTAAGTATAAAATACTAACAAACTAGCAGCCGCTAAGCCTCTAGTGTTGATTTCAGTCAGTTCAAGAAAAGGGCAGGTGCAACTAAACTGACTTAAATAAAGGCTAATGACATGACTGGGGGATTTCTTCAGATCCTGATCTGGTGTGTGTAAGTGTCTCATAACACCGCACACACACTAACATCAGAGCACTGATAAGTGCTTGTTTAGCGAGCGTTTGGTACTGACTCACAGACTGCTCTGATCAAATCACTCTTGTTTTCAGAAGCTCGACAGCATTACGTCACTGAGAGTTTGACTGAAACATCTGGACCCACGTCAGTCTGTCAGACAAAAACAACATTCACATCTCCAATCTACTGAACCAACCATGAGCTCATTAATAACACAGCACTGCCTCATTTCTGGAGCACTCCACATGTGTTAAATATATTACTCTTGTAATATAACTCATGTACTACAAAACCATTGTTATGTAAATATTTAACTACTGTATTTAAGTATTTAATCATTTTATAAATATTTTATATATATTTATAAAATGATTCAATATTTAAATACAGTAGTTAAATATTTTATGGAATATTCCATTATTATTCCATTATTATTCCATTATTTCATAGTACAATAGTAATGTTTAATAATAATCATCATATTACTATTAATAATGTGTTAAGAAAAACATGTAAATATTTACTTTTTACTAAATAAACTTAAAAAAAAAAAAACATATATATATATATATATATATATATATATATATATATATATATATATATATATATATATATATATATATATACATGAGTAGGTTTTAATAATAATGGCAACAAGTATTATTATTAATGTACTATGAAATTAAACAGAATATTAAAAATATATTTACATTTTTTATTTTTATTCAGTAACACTCTATATTTTAATATGCATTTTATGAAATTCCATTTTAGTGTATTTAATTAATAGAATACCTTATTAATAATCATAATAATAATGTATTATTATTAATGTACTTTGAAATAAAATAAAATACTAATGTCAATATTTCATATTATATTTATTTCTATATTTAATTTATTAAAATAATACTATATTTACTTTATAAAAAAAATATGAACCATTCCATTTACTTCACAGTACATTAGTAATATTTAATAATTATATGTATTATTAAATATTAGAATATTAATTTGTTTGTTTAATCTGTACAACTAGCATTATTATAATAATAACAATTTCTTTTTTTAAGTATAATATGTTTATGATTACATTTCCCAATGTCAACAAACTAAACAAAGCATCCAAAGAAATGATAAATACATTGTACTTCCCATGAAGCTCATTTTTAGCCACGTTTGGTGCTTGATCAGTGTGTGTATTCATGTGTCTCTAAGTAAATTATTTGTATATAATTAACCAGGATATTGTTTAGGAGGTGGTGTGTTTGTGCGGCTCTGTGCAAACGGATGTGTTTAGGATGAAGGCAGAGGTCAGTGACCTTTCCACAGATCTTAGTGTTGGGTCTCCGCTAGCCATCTGACCTGTGTGTGTGTGTGTGTGTGTGTGTGTGTTTGATGTAGACTGATTCGCGGGCATCTAATCGCAGAGGATTACACACCCAAAACACAGCCAAAATAGGACCACTGTAGCCACTTTAGTGTGTACAAACAGAGCAACAAGAGGATGTTTACCTGCTAAAACACAACAGATTACCTTCATATTCAATCCCAGGAACATTTCCACCAGCCTTGACTTGATAAAGACCCACAGCCTTTTGATTCAAAAGGTAAAGTACCTTAAGGGTCTTAAAGATACATAACCGTAATGTACAAAAATTTCCTTTTTGAGAATGTACTGCCCCAGTGGCAGTTTTTGCACCTTTTTTTCTGAGAGTGCAGTGTGTGTAAAGACTGAACGTAGAGTTAACAAACACACGTGCTACAACACTGCTCAGTGTCAATGTGTCTTTTGTCCACATCTACAGCTGAATAGCACAGACGCCCCCCTCGCTACACCCTCTGGGGCCCGTCAAGGAGGACAGATAGAGCGTGGCCGTAAAATCCCTCCTCAGATTCACGTCTGGTCTTCCTGTTTCTGGACAGCGTGTGCACAAACACACCAGAGATGTGATCAGAGCTTGTAATGGCTTCTCCGAGCTAAAGCACACTTACCAAGAATGCCGGCTGAGTTTGTTTTTAATTATGCATAAACTGCAACAGAACATTGTGCAACTCGGTACAATCACTGGTGACTAAAGTCCACTCACAGTCAAAGATGGTCAGTGACTCAACTAGAGGAAAGCTGTTTCTACACAGATGTCCAGGCGTGAAACAGCAGCATCTCCACACACACACACACACACAGACACACACACATGTTGGTTTTTATGGTTTAAGGGGACTATGCATGGGCGTAATAGCTTTTTTAAACTGTACAAACTGTATTTTCTATAATCCTACACCGAAACCTACCCCTCAAAGGAAACTTTGTGCAATTTCAGATAAAATAAAAACTCATTCTGTATGATTCATAAGCATTTTGAATCACAGGGACACCAAAAGTGTCCTCATAAATAAATCACCTTCATGTTGTAATATCTATGTCATACTAATGTCAAGATACAAATGTGTTTCCCCAGAAACCACATAAACATGCACACACCTGCCTTTACGTTATAACCACAAAAACACATTTATGACTTTAAAAGTTTGCTTAAAGTTAAAACACTTTACACTGTAAGTACGTGTTAGTATAACTAACTATTATGGAAGTGATGAATGCAACAAGAAGTGTTAGCACAAGATAAACACATGAAGTACTTATGTGTGTAAATAAAAGCAGGATGGGATAAACGTAAAGTGCAAGCGCAAACATTTAACTAATGCAGTAAAACACACAGGATTTTACGAATGGAATAAATGCTAAATATATGGAAGCCCGTTCCCGCCACAACTGAGAAAAATGTGTTTCTGTAAGTCATACATAACTTTCTCGAAATCCACAAAAAACTAATGTAAATCGACGAATGCATAACACAAGAGTGACGGCATGTGATGCATGAAAGGGACAGCTAATAAAATTAATAAATCATCGAAATAAACATCTATAAATTAAGTTTATATGTGTAATGGCTTTCTTTATAAAATGCCTGGATTTATTAACTGAAATATTAGTCTGGTATGTTTGAAGCCGTAACTATCTGGAAAAGTAACAGTGTTACAAACTAACAAAAGACTACATGCAGATAATTGATTTGAAATCGTTATTTAATGACAGATTATAATATTATACATTTTAGATCACAGAACAAGCAATGTTTGTGTTTTTCCTGCATGGGTATGACAAACAAATGTCGCGAGCATGCCATCGCTCTTGTGTTGTGCATGCGTCGATTAAGATTTTATTTTATTTTTTGTGGATGAAGTCATTATTTTGAGAAAGTTTCTTATTATTACAAAAAGTTTCCTTACTATTATTATTATGAGAAACTAAGTCAATATTATGATACATTTTCTCATTATTACGAGAAAGTTTCTCAATATAACAAGATACTAAGTCATTATTACTAAAAAAGTTTCTCATTATTACAAGATACCAAGTCATTATTACGAAAAAAGTTTCATTATTACAAGATATCAAGTCATTATTATGAAAAGGTTTCTCATTATCACGAAAAACTAAGTCAATATTACGAGAAATTTTCTCATTATTATGAGAAACTAAGTCAATATTACAATAAATTGTCTCATTATTAGGATAAATTGTCTCATTATCACGATACATTTTCTCATTATTACGATAAATTTTCTCAATATAACAAGATACTAAGTCATTATTACGATACATTTTCTCAATATAACAAGATACTAAGTCATTATTACGATACATTTTCTCATTATTACGATACATTTTCTCAATATAACAAGATACTAAGTCATTATTACGATACATTTTCTCAATATAACGAGAAAGTTTCTCGTTATTATGAGAAACTAAGTCAATATTACGAGATAGTTTCTCAATATAACGAGATAATAAGTTTCTCATTATTATTAAGACTTACAGTATCATATTTTTCTCAACTGTGGCGGGAACGGGCTTCCATACGCATCAGAGCAACGATGTGTGTAAAATCGACAGAACCGAGCAGAATGAATCGCCTGAATCATCCGAACATCACTTAATGATCCGAATCACGGCGCATCGCGATCCCGATCATCCCGCAGGATAGAGATGATGAACTCTTTCATCATCCAGAACCAGAACCCCGAACAGAACCATCCCGAAGCAGCTGAAAAGGCTCTTACCGGTTAAATCCCGCCGGAGGTGATCGCCTATTATCCGCGGTGCTGCTGAAGTGTGCGGTGTTCTCTCATGATCTCTCAGCTCCAGTGTCACATTACATCCAGCTCTTTCTATTTCCACAGACACGCTGCGGGCGGAGGGAACACACGGCATGGATTCAAACGATCCTGGATTCTGGCGGAAAACCACTCGAAAAAATACTTAAACTATATATATGCATAATGTAAATAAATGAAAGTAATAAGAAATATATATATATATTATTACATATTCTAATATGGATATATTACAATACATTATGTACATCAGTAATATATTATTAATATTAATTTATCTTATTATTTATATAAATAATATTAAAGGTGCAATAGGTGATTGTTTTCAGAAACATTTTTTGTTATACTGGTTAAAAGTCTCTTCACATCCCCATAGCAGACATTAAGTGGTCTAAATGTATTTATGTGTATTTATATATTTCTGGAATTGTAGTATTTTTTCATTTTTCTCACTGGTTAATGACTCATGGTGTAGCCCAACAGTTACAATTCCAGGCCTCGTGCACATATTTTACATGTTTTGCTTAGTTAACGCACCCGATTCAGATTACAAACTTATTAGAAGTGAGCTGTATGAATGAGCTGTGTCCTGATCGATATGATCCCTACACCGTGTTCATTGCTCCCTACTCCCTGAGCAGGCGTTTACTTCACTTCGGAACATGGGCTGGAATTGGGAACCACTGATCAAGTCAAGTCTGCTTTATTGTCAATTCTTCCACATGTACATCACATTGAAATTGCGTTACTTGCATTATCAAATGTATATTCCGTAGGTTATTTGTGTGTCTTCTGTAATGTTTCACAGGCTGAAGTGGGTAAGTAATCGCTTCTCGCATGTGCTCCGGTCTCCGGGTTTTGCAGTTCTCCGGTGTGAAGCTCGGAGTAACAAAGAACAGGTTTGAGATTGGAGCAGCAGGAGCCTGACTGAGTGATGATGTCACACACACACACACACACAGAGAGAGAGAGAGAGAGAGAGAGTCCCTATCATATCTTAACAGGTTTATTTACTAGCAGTGTACCTAGAATGAAGACTTCGGTTCAGATAGTCAGAAGTAATAATAAATGGCACCTGGTACTCACACACTGCAGTTTCTGGCTGTTAAAAACATTACATTAAAAAAGTACGCTGTATAAACATGTATATAGACACGCATGTATATACGCATATATACATGTTATATTTTACATATCTATAAAAAATGTATTACATCACACAAATATATAAAATATAAAAATAAAACACACACACATACTGTCAAGTTCCTAAGGGACAAAAAGGAACCAAGTAGTGTTTGAGTGTGTGTGTGTGCTCTTGTTTTTGTATCATATCAGGACACAACTCTGTATAATGACATGGGTATGACACAGGTATTACAAGGAGACGAAAGTAAAAATGCACAAAGTTTCCTGTGAGGGTTAGGGTTAGGTGTAGGGTTGGTGTAGGGCCATAGAATATACAGTTTCTACAGAATAAAAACCATTACGCCTATGGGATGCCCCCACAAACTGTGTGTGTGTGTGTGTGTGTGTGTGTGTGTGAAAGACAGGACTGAACAATAAGGTTCATGAGTTGTGTTAAAGGTCACCATCTGCATTGATTTCTGCCTGTCTCCACTTATCTGCTCATGCAGCTTCTCTGTTATCTTCACATATGCAAATATCCACCAGCCTCTGAACCTGCAGACACACGTCGAAGGACTTCCTCCAACCGTCTGAAGACGTGACATGCGTTCAAGCCATGCACATCACTGCTGTTTGGGTTTATGCATGAGGTTTTACACATGCAAACTGGGCTGAACAGGTTCAAGTGAGTAATTAGCCATTCTATGTCTCTGCACTGAACAGCTGTAGTCATGTTCATGTTGTTCCTAACCTGTATGACGTTCTTTCGGTTGAACAGAATGAGATGAAATATGGTTTCAAGTCTGTTTCCATTCACTTTCAATGTAAGAAGTGCTTATGACATTCTGCTTAACATCTCATTTCATGTTTCACAGAAGAAAATAAGCCTCAGAAAGTGTAAACAATGACAAAATGTAGATTTTTGTGTGAACTATACCTTTAAATGTCTCGGTTTGATCTGAAGTGTGCATATACATAACATATATGATTTGCATGCGGGTATATTTTTAGAAGCACATTTGTGTATTTGCGCTCAGGTGTGACCGAGCAGATTTAAACACGTGGGTTCGTCAGATTTCCATGATCTGAATCAATTACTAAAATGTGAGTGAAAGTAACTCTCTCACACCCTGAAGCAGATAGCATGCAAACACACGTCCATATTTCCTCTTCTGCTGATATTTATAGCCTGCAGCAGGTCCTCCTGATCTCGCAGATTGCTGTGTATAAGTGTGTTATGAATTTATCACATGCAGGTGTGCTGAGCTCTAATGAGCGATAAAGTGCCACACAGGAAACAGAATCTGATGATTCCTCTGGTGCAGCCGTGGGCTGAGCTCTGATTGGCTGACAGAACGACATCACATGTGCATGAGTATATGAAGATAAACCACGTCTGCACTCTGACCCTACAGAAACCACAGGCACTAAACTGTTTTAAGACATTAAGATTGATAAATAAAAAATGATGCATGGAGATGTTTACTCAGTTTCCAGATTTTCTTTCTAAATGCTTAAATAAAATATTTTAAAAGTGACTTAAATTATAATGAGTGCAATACTAGTACTGCATTTATACAGGGTTCTTACAGGCTACATGAAGGTCAAGTTAAGACTTTTTTTGAGAGCATGTTTTAAAGAAAATGTAAATGAAAGGAAACACAACAATGTTCTCTACACAATGAGTTTGATTCTAAATACAATCCGTCATGTTTTAGTATCGAGCTACTATTACATTTTGTATTAATATTTTGAATACATTTTTATTTTGCTATCTGTTTTTGTTTGAGTTAAAATGCAAGTAATTTTGTTGTTTTTTTAGCTTTTTAAATTTCTACATAGTTTTATTAATTTCTATATCCGTTTTTGTTTAGTTGATTTAGTGCATCAAATTAAAATGCTGAAAATTAAAAATGGTTAAAAATATATTTTGCATCTCACATAAATGCATATTGATTTAATTTGGAACAAGAGGATTGATTGAAAACAAAAAAGGATTCATCTTAATTTGTATTAAAAAACAAGAAAAATTATTTATTTAAAATGCATAATAATTATATTCTTTTTCTTTTTTTTCCTTTTTTTTTTTTTGCAAAATGCAAAATTTACATCCTAGCTTTATAAATTAAAACAACTTCCTGATCCAATCTAAGACCTTTTTTTAAAATAATAAATTGAAAGAGTTGCATTTATTCACTGTTATAACACAGTTATTTCATTAAAAAAATTCACAAACTTTGCAGTATAATTTGTGTACCTTTAGATTCTATGCGTATTAATCTGGATTTTTGTCTTTTTTTATTTGATTAACGTTAATTGTATATTCTAATAATGACTAATATAATGAACAACATGCAGCATGCTAATTTAATTAAGCTGTTTCAGTAATGCATCGCAGCCGAATCTCACATCAGCGCAGCAAAGCTTCAGGACACACAACTAAAGCTTAAACGCTAACATATGTCACTGATTCTTCACACACTGACCTTAATCTTCTGGAGAGGATTAGTGTCCTTCAGTAACGACATTATCAAAGAACCTGAAACACTAGGTGTCTGCATGGGTCATGTCTTGTGATATATCTAGTTGAATGCATGAGATGCATAACTTAAATGCAAGTTGCTTGATTATCATTATTATTATTACACTTCAAAGCATAAAACTTAGTTTAAAAATGCAAAATAATTAATTCCTATTTGCTAGCCTTAATTTAAGCTAATTAATATTTTATTAAAATAGTATATATTGCATAACATTTCAATAAAATATTTCAATATTTTTTTTTTTATAAAAATATTTTTGCTCTAATAATTTATATTAAAACAGTGCTTTTCCCCATGCATACTGTTTCAAATAGAAAGGTAAAATGCAATAATGTGAAAAATGTAATATGCATGATGTTTTGCTGCTAAAGTATTTGCAGGAAAAGACAACAAAATATTGATTATTATTGAAATGTTGATGCATGTGTTGCAGTAAAGATCTGAGCAGGACGTGAAGATGTGATTATTAACTTAACATGCACACAATCAGAGTTACAGTAACACACACAGAGTGTTGTGATGAGGCAGTAATGATCAGTGCTCTCGTGATAAAAGCCTTTTTATAACCCTCCTCTCCTCTGACACACACTGCCTTTCATATTCCTGACCTCTCCTTCAACTCGCAGTGTCCATTACTGACTCATGCACACACACACACACACACACACACACACACACACACACACACACACACACACACACATGCATTATCTTATCCACACATCCCCCACATGCAGTGTCATTACATGCACATGCTCAAAACACACACGCTTTATTTATTCATCATTTCCTCTACAAAACTAAATCTGAACAATGATCAAGTCACAGAAGACTTGCGAGGCTTCAAACCAAAGCAATATCCACTGCAGTAAAATCTACAATAACCAGTCTCATATGCAGTTTAATATGCATTTACAGTAAATCATTACACAATTATAGTAGATAAAAGCACATTAATGAGACTCAGCATCCTGTGTGTCAGCTGGTAACTCAACTAAAGCTTCCTTTATCTCAACAGATGCCATAAACAAACTACAGATGAATAAATCATGGCACCTTCACTGACACAGAGACTGAAATTGAATTATTCCACACTGGAAACATCTGCTGGATCCCATTAGCTGTCTGCATCATTCAGCTGTGAACACTGCCTTTCCTGGACATTTTAAAAGGTTTTTAAAAGCCTGTGCATGTGAGTTGTTTAACAGATTATGAAAACGAATATGAAATCACATTCCATTTAAATCTACTGTCAGGTGGAAAAATGCTGTATGAGGAATTATACATTATTACAACATTTCCTTTTTTACTGTAGCATTAATGCTGACTATATTAACACTTTCAACTATTATAATCAGAGCTTGATTTGGTTGGGGTTAGTATTCTCGGCAAAACTTGCTGTAAACAATCACAATCAAACAGCGCCACCTATCGGCAGAACGACAGATACGGCTGGAATCTAAAAAAATCAATAAAACAAACATAATCACAAAGAGCCAGTCAACAATGCCTGTAGTAAGTTACACAATGCTAAATATTACCTAGATTAGCCTACTACTCAAGCTAGAGCAGAAGAGGAACGCAAAGAAAAAGATTTTGAAATGAAGTTATTGTATGATGTAAGTTACCTTTGTTGTTCAAGTTGACTTGTTTTGAAGTATAAAGACGTATGTCCAGTGTATTTGGAAGTCTTCTTAATCTCCAGACAGATCTGCTTAGTGATTAACCGTTATTTTGGCGGCAAACTGAACATTCAAATTCCTCACTGGCAACCGCCGCTAATCACAGAAAGACTACATTACAAAACATTACTGTATTCATATGTTTTCATTTCTCCCAGATGGAGGCATTTCCCATGATCCATGGGCTTCTACACTTTTGGTTCAGTCATAAAATGAGCCAGGCAGCAGGTGAGTGAGTGATGTGTACAGGTGCATCTAAAAAATGAGAATATTGTGGAAAGGTATTTTTGTTTTGTTTTGTAACTTATTTATTTTCATATACACTAGATTCATTACATGTAAAGTCAAACATTTCAAAAGTTTTTTGTTGTTGATGTTTTAATTTTGATGATTAGAGCAGCTCATTAAAATGTCAAACATTCGGTATCTCAAAATATTATATATTAAAATATTAAATGAACATCCCTTCTGAATAATTTCCGAGTATCTCTTGTTCTTTGAAACCACAATAATTGGAAAGACATCTGACTTGGCAATGGTCCAGAAGAAGATCACCGTCTTCACAAACAGGGTGAAGGTCGATGCACACTCCTAAATATTTGCATGCGTTTTTCCTATTTTTCTCACATTCATCATCCATTCCAATATGAAAATGCATGCTACGTATGCGACAACACAGCAAACTGAACCTGGTCCAAATTTTTTTAATGACGGATGAAAGTTTCCAAGGCAGTGTGTAAACTTGATTGACACAACACGAGGTTGTATTTATTTTTTGAATAAAAATTTTGGATAAAAATTTCACACTCGAATTCCACTGAAATTTCACACAAACCTCACATTGAGCAGCTAGTGTGCAATGACCTTAAGTCACAAAAGGTCGTAACTGAAAGGGCTGGCTGTTCACAGAGTGCTGTATCAAAGCATATTAAATGTAAAGTTGACTGGAATTAAGAAATTGGGTAGGAAAAGGTGCACAAGCAACAGAGATAACCGCAAACTTACGAATACTGTAAAGCAAAGTCGATTCAAACACTTGGGAGAGCTCAGATGTCTTCAGGAAAAGAGCTACCGATCCACTTCTGGCCTCAGGAAACAATGAACTAGACTAATGCTCAGGGCTCCAAAGTCCTCTATTCAGATGAAAGTCAGTTTTACATTTCATTTGTCAATCACACATTATTAGAGTGAAATATAAACAGAATCTGGAGCATAAGTTTTTTCAACAGATGACTTCTCTGTATTAGTGAGGATGTTTGATGTCCTGGAGGTTTGAAATGAAAGCACTTGTTAATTTAGCATTATAGATTTGTCCGTTAGTGTCAAATAGAGCTTGTACTGTATATGCAAATCAGACACTTGAATAAATGAATAATATTGCTAATAAACTTCTGCTTGGCATTGCTGTGTTCATAAGTCTCAATGAAAATAATTTCACACTCAAATTTCACACAAACTTCACATTGAGCAGCTAGTGTGCAATGACCTTAAGTCACAAAAGGTCGTAACTGAAAGGGCTGGCTGTTCACAGAGTGCTGTATCAAAGCATATTAAATGTAAAGTTGACTGGAATGAAGAAATTGGGTAGGAAAAGGTGCACAAGCAACAGAGATGCCCGCAAACTTGCGAATACTGTAAAGCAAAGCCGATTCAAACACTTGGGAGAGCTCAGACGTCTTCAGGAAAAGAGCTACCGATCCACTTCTGGCCTCAGGAAACAATGAACTAGACTAATGCTCAGTGCTCCATAGTCCTCTCTTCAGATGAAAGTCAGTTTTACATTTCATTTGTCAATCACACATTATTAGAGTGAAATATAAACAGAATCTGGAGCATAAGTTTTTTCAACAGATGACTTCTCTGTATTAGTGAGGATGTTTGATGTCCTGGAGGTTTGAAATGAAAGCACTTGTTAATTTAGCATTATAGATTTGTCCGTTAGTGTCAAATAGAGCTTGTACTGTATATGCAAATCAGACACTTGAATAAATGAATAATATTGCTAATAAACTTCTGCTTGGCATTGCTGTGTTCATAAGTCTCAATGAAAATAATTATTGAAAGTTTTTCAGTCATTATCAGTATGTATCCTGCTGATAGACACATCGCAGAAAATTCTAATGGTTTCCACTAAAAATACCATTACAAACCATCAACTTTTAAACACTGAAACCATTAAAAATGGTTTTCTGTAGTGTGTTTTTGGTCATGTTTCTTAAGGATTTATTGCTTTTAAGAAGTCACCGATAGAAGGTTACCAATTACCAGTAGAGACCCACAGGCACCTTTACAGTTTCCATTAAAACCAATACAAGTCCCATTATGACCAGTACAACACATTCTGTGATGGTGTCTATTCTAGAAATTATATTTATATCATGATGCCCTATCACTTCTCCCTCGATCTTATTTGTTGTACATAATATTGATGTGTGAATGTGAAAATATTTTTATAGTATGTTTTATTTTTTATTTTACGCGTATTTGTCACTGTATAAATATAAATACGAAAGCGCTGACATCTTCAGATTGTTTCTGGAAAAAAAATAAACGTCGTTTAGCTGCAGACACTTACTGTAATACCAATAAAATGTATATAATTCATATTAATCCACATGTAACCGTTTTTTTTCTTAAATCCATAACCATATTGACATGATTTTTTTATTTTTAAACGCGCTCCCCGTCGGCAGGTGGCGCTGAGCGCGTATGATGCGTCGTGACGCACTAAATCTTCTTGAGAGACGCATGGACGTTCACTGACGTCAAAGCGGTGCTGCATGTGGCAGAAGGCTCAGACCTTCATTAAACTCTCTAGTTTACCCATATATCATTATAGTTATATTTATTTCATCGTAACCCCACGCTGACTACGCGAACGCGCCGCAGTCATGGTGAAGGAGCAGTTTAGAGAGACGGATGTGGCCAAAAAGATGTAAGTTGGAGTCTTGCATGGAGTATAAACAGAACTCGGCCCACGAATATGTTAGCTGACTAACTGACTGTGCATGTGTGTATATGACTGTGTTCATGCATGCTCCAGCTCTGTTGATGTCTGTTTCTCTTGTTTGATCAGAAGTCACATCTGTTTTGGCATGAAGTCAGCAGAGCAGATGAGACAGCAGGCTCACATGCAGGTGGTCAGTAAGAACCTGTACAGCCAAGACACGAGCCACACACCGCTGCAGCATGGAGTCCTGGACCACCGCATGGTGACTGAGCAGATATCAATGTTTGCAATAGTAAAACAGAAGGATGACTGATTAAAAGAGGCCTAATCATATGTGTGGTGTTCAGGGAACCAGTGAGAAGGACAGACCGTGTGAGACCTGCGGGAAGAACCTGGCCGACTGTCTCGGTCACTACGGCTATCTGGACCTGGAGCTGCCCTGCTTCCACGTGGGATACTTCAAAGCCATTATTGGGATCCTGCAGGTGAGCACAGAATGAGTCCGAACCGCCGAGAAGCTGTCAGATTCACTATAGCATGGCTCAGTGGTAGAGCATTGCGTTAGCAGCGCAAGGTCGTGGGTTCGATTCCCAGGGAACACACATTAGGTAAAAAAATGTTAGCCTGAATGCACTTTAAGTTGCTTTGGATTAAAGCTCTGCTAAATGCATTAATTTTAATTTAAATAAATACGGCCAGATCTTTGTTTTATATTAACATGCTATATTATCTCTATGTTAGGATTTATATTATGCATTTTGTTATTTTATTTGATTGACATAAAGTATTATAAACGTAGTGTGTGGATAGTATATGATTATTTTTAATAAGCAGAAATGTAATATTAATATATAATACAGTAGGAATCTGTGTAAAATTAGCAATTATAATTATAAATGTAATTTTTTTAAATAAATTTGATTATTTTTTTTAATTAATGTTTTATTTTAAATTATATTTTATATTAAATGCCACAAAAACTATAATACAATATGAAATTATTTATAGTACTATATAAAATGTGTGAATAATATAATATTCTTTAATAAACGAAATGTAATATTAATATACAATTCAGTATCAATTATAATATAAAATTATTTATATTCATATTTTATTAAATATATTAATTATTTTCATTTTAAATTATATTGTTTTAAATCAAATGCCCAAAAACTAGAAAAATATTTTATATTTTATTTTAAATTATACTATATTTTATATACCAAAAAAGCTAAAATAATATATATTTTATATTTTATTGTTTTAAAATATATTATACTTTTTATATAAAATGCCACACAAATTGAAATAATAATAATAATAATAATAATACAATGTAAATCATAAGAATATAATTTTGTTTTTTCAAATCATTACATATTTTATCATTTAAACTGTATTAAGTTAGTTTATATTATAGATTTATAATAATAGGAATGTGCTTTATATAAAGTATAAAAATACAACTAAATTTTTTCTCAGATTGTTTTTACATATTTCAGTCACAGTATACGTCTTTATTCTTTTAATACCATGTTATAGCATTTTTTTTAATACTGTATAATTGCATATTACAACGCCATATGCAATATTTGTATTTTTGTTTATTCAGATGATCTGTAAGACGTGTTCTCACATCCTCCTCACCAAAGAGGAAAAGCTTCAGTTTCTGGATCACTTGCGTAGACCGGGACTGGTGTATCTTCAGAAGCGCGGCCTCAAGAAGAAGATCTCCGACAAATGCAGGAAGAAGACCACGTGTGTGCATTGCAATGCATTTAATGGTAAAACAGCGGATGCTTCAATGCCACATTGATGATTTATTATAGTGTGATGTTATAATGCGTCGGATGTCTTTCAGGCCCTGTGAAGAAATGTGGCTTGCTGAAGATCATTCATGAGAAGTACAAGACCACAAAGAAGGTGGTCGACCCCATGGTGTCAGATTTCCTCCAGTCGTTTGATATCGCCATCGAGCACAATAAAGAAGTCGAGGCTCTTCTGACCAGAGCACAGGTTAATATCCACCAATCAGAGCACTTAGTGGGTTTTAGATCAACCCTTTCTCAACCCTATCTGATATCTTACTCCAGGAAAACCTCAATCCTCTGGTGGCGTTGAATCTTTTCCGGAGGATTCCCAACGAGGACATTCCTCTTCTGCTGATGAATCCAGAATCCGGGAAACCCGCTGACCTCATCCTGACCCGTCTGTTAGTGCCGCCCCTCTGCATCCGGCCCTCCGTCGTCAGCGACCTCAAATCAGGCACAAACGAGGACGATCTGACCATGAAGTTAACGGAAATCATCTTCCTCAATGATGTCATCAAGAAGGTACAGTCATGTGATCTAAATTAGGAAAACCAGCTCCAAAGCCCAACGATCCCGCTAATCATGAGCTGTGTCCACACATAAATGAGAGATTTAATACTGTGTCGCAATTATTAATCAATTTATTGATTTTATCATTTAGTTGCAAAGCTTTGCTGCCATTAAAGTGGCTGGATTTGTGATCTCATGTTCTCTGTAATCGCACAAAAAACTCTTTTCCATTGATTGATAATTAAATGAAGGCATTTGTAGGTCGCTTTGGATTAAAGCAGCTGCTAGCGAAGTAATTAAATGATTCAGATCAAATGATTAATCAAGAAGTTAATTTAAAAAAATGAATGCTTTTTGTAATTTAAACGAAACCTTGTGAACAATAAATAAAGCCTTGAGCAATTACGTCCTTGGGAAATCTGCATTGTCATTAAATATAAATATTTGAGCGAAAAACAGGAGGTTATTAACCCTGTAACACAAAACAGATTGAATGATGGTCAGAAAAACGTAATTTTTTTAGTTGATTATACTTTTAAACAAACTAGTTATTTATATACTGACTCAAAATGAGCTAAAATATGCAATTTGATGAACATGTTCATATTCATATGCACAAAAAGCGGTGTTTTAATGTAAATTAATTAGTTATTTACAACAGTAGAGCAGGTACTGACATAAAATGGTCTAAATATAAGTTGCATTTATTTAGAACCAAGAGAAAACATTACCGTCTCCAGCCGCCAGAGGACGCTCTATGTCTTCAGTGTAGACTACAGGAGAACTGAGCAGCATAGAGCGCCCTCTGGCGGCTGGAGACGGTAATGTTTTCTCTTAGTTCATTTCTCTCGGTTCATGTCCAATTCATTTTGATAAATAAATCGCAGGACCAGCCAAACTATGAAAAAAAGTGCAACTTATAGTCTGGAAAATAAGGTAACACCGTGACTGAGAGCTGAATAAATCAAGGCACCTCAGAAGATGTGAGATGTTTCTCACTGCACGCATGTGTAAAGAAACCCTTTGTGTTGGCCCACAGCATCGCATGACAGGAGCCAAGACACAGATGATCATGGAGGACTGGGACTTCCTGCAGCTGCAGTGCGCTCTCTACATCAACAGCGAGCTGTCGGGCATCCCGCTCAATATGGCCCCCAAGAAATGGACCCGAGGCTTCGTGCAGAGACTCAAGGGGAAGCAGGGTACGTCTGCGGGGAGCTGGAGGGGGTTATATTGGGCTGCTTTCACATCAGATGTCTCCTTGTTCTGCTGTGTTCAGGGCGGTTTCGTGGGAACCTGTCTGGAAAGAGAGTGGATTTCTCCGGCAGAACGGTCATCTCTCCCGACCCCAACCTGAGGATCGATGAGGTCGCTGTCCCGGTGCACGTGGCCAAAATCCTCACCTACCCCGAGAAGGTCAGAGCTGAAGCATGTGGTGGAAGTAATACTGACACATACTTATTTCACTTGTCAAACGCTGGAGAAATGATGCTTACTTCATGTGGGGCGCTATAAAATCTTCTGTGTTTTCACAAAATTTTCCTAGATAGATAGTTTTTCTGGATTCTAGTCAAATAATAAACAAAAATAGTGCTTTAAAATGATTAATCGCTATTAATTGCATCTAAAATAAACGTTTTTGTTTACATTATATAGGTGTGTGTGTATTGTGTATATTTATTATGTATATATTAATGCACAAATGCAGTATATATTTTGAAAATATTTACAAGTTTATGTATTTATATATTCATATTCTAATATTTTATATAAATATATTAAATGTATATAAAAACTCTCTCTCTCTCTATATATATATATATATATATTATGTGTAAATCTTACATTTTTTCTCATATTTTATTCTATTTTGTTTTACTATTTTTTTATTTTTTTTTATTTTTTTTTTATTCTCCAAATTCTGTGTTTTCCATATGCATTTTTAATCAATGGTTTAATTAATTGGATTAAATGAAAATAGGATATGTTCAATTAAATTTATAAAACTTTAATTATTTATTTTTACACAATAATGAAGCCCTATGAAATGTTTTATTTCTCAGAAATTATATTGTCATCTGTATTAATTCTTCTAGATTAATTAATGCATTAATTAAATTATTTTATTAATTTATTATTTTTACATTAGTAAATAAATCTCTAAAAAGCTTTAATTAAATTTATTTTACTGTAATTATTTCTTTCTTTCTTTACATGCATGCAATGTAATTTTATTTATCAAAATATTATATTTTTCAGAAGTTCTGTAATATAAATGTATTTTCAAAACGAAGGCTAGAAAACACTAACCTTTTAATTAATCCTTTAAAATGTAATCGGATGAAAATCTTTTTTTTTTTTTTGCAAACATTGTTTCCTGTTAAATGAACCTGTAGTGTAGCTGTGGTGTAATGAAGCAGGTGTGATTTGTTTTCTCTCAGGTGAATAAAGCCAACATCGAGCTGTTGAGGAAGCTGGTGAGAAACGGTCCTGATCTTCACCCCGGAGCAAACTTCATTCAGCAGAGACACATGCAGATGAAGAGGTCAGATACACACTTCTCCGTCCTCTCGAAAACCAGCCAACCATCACCATTCTGTCAGCAGAAGTTTAACACAGGAGCAGATGTTTAGCAGAATGCTTATGCTGCTCTTCTGTGTTTCAGGTTTCTGAAGTACGGTAATCGTGAGAAGATGGCTCAGGAGCTGAAGTACGGTGACGTGGTTGAGAGACACATGATCGATGGAGACATCGTTCTGTTCAACAGACAGCCGTCTCTGCACAAACTCAGCATCATGGCTCATATCGTGAGCGATTTCTCATTTGCTTAAAAAAAAAAGAGAAGGGGGTTTAAAACCATATTGCATTAAATTCAATAACATTTTCCAGATCAGGGATGCACGGATAGGATTTTTGAGGGCTGATACTGATTTTAACAAACACTTATTGGCAAACAATATTTGTCACTTCCTCTCTTATTTGAAATTTTGTCATAAAAATTGTGTTTTGATCATGTTTTATGTAAAAAAAATATCACCTGCATTAAATTATACCAGCTGCATCATCAAATAATTTCTAATGAACATGGATCAGATCCATTTGACGTTCAGCAGAGCCACATAAATACAACAGAACAAAGACATTTAGTAAATAAACTGTTTTTTAGGAAGGTTTAACAGGAACAGAAATTAAGTAAACAAATGTAAATGCATATTAGTTCTTCATTGTAACAGAGTTTAGTATGATTAATCTTCTGATTTGTTTTGGTATACATTTTAATATTTTTCACAAGTATGTATGAGATTGTCTTTACTAAGGCGGGACTCTTATTTTGACGGGTTTTATAATAAGTCTTTTTTCAAAGTCAAATTGCATTAGAAAGCATGGTTATAGGAAGCAAACTAAAACTGAAACCATAAAAAATAGTTTTTTGTTACTTCAAATTGAATAATTGTTAACTGAAGTAACATATTTCCAAAAGGTGCATTTATTTTAACATTTACACGGAAGCATTTAATTAAACTTGTAATTATAATTACTACATTTAAAACTGAACTAAAAATTAGTTATTAGAAATTATCAAAACATTAAATTAAAGTAAAAAAAAAAATGCATCAAATTTTAATTGATTTCTTTTTATAATGAAAACTTATAATAGTTTCTCAATTCTGAAGTAAACAATTAGGTCATTAAAAACTTAATTTAAATTAAAAAAAAAAAGTGTATTTTGTTTGATTATATCTAAAATCTTTTGATAAAAGTTGGAAAATTGTTTTCCATTATAAAATTCCGGAAATGTTCAAACCGGATTGGAAAGGAATGAATCAAGAGCTTGTGAATCTCAGATTGTTTGTGCTTGCTTTATAATTGCAGGCGCGTGTGAAACCTCATCGCACGTTTCGTTTTAACGAGTGTGTTTGCACGCCGTACAACGCTGACTTTGACGGAGACGAGATGAACCTCCACCTGCCGCAGACGGAGGAGGCCAAAGCTGAAGCGCTCGTGCTCATGGGGGTGAGAGAGAGAGAGACAAACCACGTCATCACAGCATCCGAACGCCGTCAGATCATGACCTAATCATGACCATGACCTAATCATGACTCTTCCTGTGTCCCTCTCACAGACCAAGGCTAATCTGGTCACTCCTCGAAACGGTGAGCCGCTGATCGCAGCCATCCAGGACTTCCTGACAGGTGAGAGCTGCTCCTGCATCTGAAGTGTGGCCTGTAGATGGCGCTGTTCGGCTGCTGATGCTCAGCTGTGTTTCGTGTGACAGGTGCGTACCTGCTCACGCTCAGAGACACGTTCTTCGACCGAACCAAAGCCTGTCAGATCGTCGCCTCCATCCTGGTGGGAAAAGATGAGAAGATCAAGATCTCCCTCCCGCCGCCTGCCATTCTGAAGGTGAGGAGCACCTCTTTCTCTCCTTTCTTTCTGTCATATAAATGAATTTTGTTTTAGACAGACTATTTTCAAATTAAATCTCTTTTGTCTTTTAAAGGTTATTTGTGGAGTTTTAGTGCACTTGTAGTTTAACTTTAATTATTAGATTGTTTTCCTTCCTATCGTATTCAATTTTGTGTGATAAACAGGAAGTGACATCACTTTGGAGCTTTTCTACAGACGAGCAATCAAAGTTGTTCTCTTTCCAAGCTTCTCTAAAACCTTAATCAAACACACTTTAGTGTCTGCATCAACCTCAACTACTCAAACTTGATACTATTTCTATTTGTTTGTTCATTATTGTGCTTTTAATTGTTTGTGAGCACTATAAGGTTATCAATAACTGCTAGTCTCCTCCTCAGTGACATTTATTGAAATTGATATTACTTAAAAATAACCACAATTATCATTAGTAATGCTAATTATAATAATATTATTATTATAAGAAGTAATTATTTGGAATAACACCGATAATAAACACATTTATTTTGATATGTATTATAGTCAATGCTGAAAACTAAACAGAAAAAAAAATTATGCCAAATAATTAAGAAAAAAAAAGAATCCTGAAAAATGTAAAGAAAAAAAAAACATTTCAAGTGAACATTAATTAAAATCATTTAGATTTAAAAAGAAATGTGATTGCAATGGATGAGAAAAATAATGACAATTATCTTTAATAATGCTAATTATAATAATATTTATTATTATTAGAAGTTATTATTTGAAATAACACCAAAAATATGCATTATATTTTCTGTATTGTAAGTTTATTTTTATTGATTATTAGAATATTAATTATTATTAAATGACTTCAGTGTTTATAGTTAGAAAACAGCATTTTTATTCTTTATTCAGACGTCCAAATTTTTTCTCAGCAGGGTTGCAAAAATGTATTTTAATTTAAATATTTTAGATATTAAAATATAAGTTATTATTATTTTACTATCATGTTCATAGTTGGAAAATAACATTTTAATCCTTTTTCAACAGGGTTGCAAAAAAATGCAAAACCATGTATACAATAATTAGACAATAAAAATGTTACTACTTTAGATTTTTAAGGTGGAGGAGTAGCATTTTCTGAAGATGCTGCAGTATATTTAGTAAATGAGTTGATGTGTGTGTGTGTGTGTGTGTGTGACGTCTGTGTTGTTCTGCTGAAGCCCATCAGGCTGTGGACGGGGAAGCAGATCTTCAGTCTGATACTCAAGCCCAGTAAAAGCTGTCCGGTGAAGGCCAACCTGCGCACCAAAGGCAAACAGTACTGCGGGAAAGGAGAGGATCTGTGTCACAATGATTCCTGTGAGTGAGCCTGGAAAAACCTGGACGGATCATTGAATCCAGAACTGACTGTCTGACGCAGAACGTTCGGCAAATTCCAAAATAAACATTTGGTTAGGAGTACTTAAAGGGTTAATCTTGAAGTCACCTTTTTTTTTTTTTTTATAAAATATAATAAATATTTAAAAACTTCATGAATATCACGCAATTTATTTTTAATTTTAAGTCTGAACCCTTTTTTTATTTTAATAAATATACTTTAAGAGATGCTTTACATTTTTTTTAATTGTGTTAAATCATTAAACCAGAAAAAAGAAACTGGGCCCTAAAAATTTAGTTTTTTTTTTAAACTTTTAATAAGTTATTGAAAAAATTGTATATGTGATTTTTAAATAATTGGACTTGCTTTTTAATCACAATATTAATTTACCATTAAACAGGAATACAGAAAAAAATGTATGAAAACAATGCAGAAAAATGTTAATTTAATGCAAAAATATTAAAAAGAAAAAAAAATGAATCCTGAAAAATGTAAATTATGAAAACATTAATGTTAAATGCTAAAATTAAAACATTTCAATGAGTAAGCGGTGTGTTTCCGTGCAGTTGTGGTGATCCAGAACAGTGAGCTGATGTGTGGCAGCATGGATAAAGGAACTCTGGGATCCGGATCCAAGAACAACATCTTCTACATCCTGCTGCGAGACTGGGGTCAACAGGAGGCCGCCGATGCCATGTCACGCCTCGCCCGACTGGCTCCCGTTTACCTCTGTGAGTGTGTGTGTGTGTGTGTGTGTGTGTACATGTCTCCGGTCTGATTTGTCTGGTTGTGTTTCTTGGTTAAAGTCCTGATTGATGTGATGTTTCGATGACTCCTGTGTTGAAGCGAATCGAGGTTTCTCCATCGGGATCGGAGACGTGACCCCTGGACAGGGACTCTTGACGGCCAAACAGGAGCTGCTGGACGCTGGATATAAGAAATGTGACGAGTACATCGAAGCGCTGAAGACGGGCCGGTTACAGCAGCAGCCGGGCTGCACCGCCGAGGAGACACTGGAGGTCAGACACCGCTATTACAGCAGGAATCAAGCCATTAAAACATAATCAAAATAATGCAATTAATCAAAAATAATAATTCGTTTGCATAATGTACAATAATATTTATTTTATTTATTTATAATTTGTATAATTATTTTACATTTAATGCATTATTTTATTTTTGTATATATATATATATATATATATATTAATTTCTGTGCTCCATCCAGGCGCTGATCCTGAAGGAGCTGTCCGTCATCAGAGATCACGCGGGCAGTGCGTGTTTGAGAGAGCTGGACAAGAGCAACAGTCCTCTGATCATGGCTCTGTGTGGATCCAAAGGTGCCTCCGAGTAGATCACAAAAAAGCTGAATAAATGATCTCTCAGTGATGTGTGGTTTGTCAGGAGGACGATATCTGTCTGAGATACAACTATTAGAAAATCTGGAATCTGAGGGAGCAAAAAAATCTAAATATTGAGAAAATCATCTTTAAAGTTGTTCAAATGAAGTTCTTAGTCATGCATATTACTAATCAAACATTAGGTTTTAGGTAGGACATTTACAAAATATCTTCATGGAACATGATCTTTACTTTAATATCCTAATGATTTTTGGCATAAAAGAGAAATGTATAATTTTGACCCATACAATGTAACTAATCTGTCGCTAAAAATGATTTGATGGTCAGACGTGCGCCATTTAATGTTGCATGCCTTTCTGAAGGCTTTAGTGTTTGTCAATTTATTTATTTATTTTTTTGTTATATAGTAATTTTTTCCATAAAATGAAAATATAAATATATTTATATAAAATAAAAATGAATATAAAAAAAAAAAAAAATTATATATATAATTTTTATTTTTATTTTTTATTTTTTTTAAGAAAATTACATAAGTGTATATATTAAATTAATTGAACAATTTCGTTAAGTATGTAATCATACTAATTAGTAATTCAAAAGTTTATATCTTAGAACTGTATTAAAAAATATTTAAAACCCTGCTAAAGTCATTTTTTTGTGTTTCACATAAAATCATATTACGGTAAAAAAATAAAAAAAAAACTTTGTGAAAATGTTATGGTGATATCGAGTAAGACCATGTCAGAGATTGAAATCAAAGTGAAATGAATTGCTGAAATCAAACTCTGATGCTTGTTAGGTTTTGAGACTTTAGCATGGTTTTTACAGAGATTATTAAAATAGTGTGTGCATGTATAGATATTCTGATATGTTATGTAGATGTATGCATAAAATACTCTACAACTTACTTTTTATAACTCTATTTCCAAAAATGCTTCAAGTAAGCTCTGGCTAACTTTTCTTTTGTGTCAGAATAAAGAAAGCATCATCCCTAACTGAAGTGTGTCCCGTTGAGAGCTCGTGCGTGTGTGTGTCTGTAATAATAATCTGTGTCTCCAGGTTCGTTCATCAACATCTCTCAGATGATCGCGTGCGTCGGGCAGCAGGCCATCAGCGGCTCTCGTGTTCCCGACGGCTTCGAGAACCGCTCGCTCCCTCACTTCCAAAAACACTCCAAAGTAAGAACCAAGCCCTCGAGTCTGCAGCTTCTCTCTTCTTCGTCCCTTTCTCTCTGCATGCATCCTTTCTTCTTCAGTCACAGTCCACCGTCTGCTGTGAGGCTTTCAAATCAATGCTTTATTTTTTTTTTACTAAAAGCAGTAGCTCTGCATTTTTTAATTTTTGCAATCATGCATTTGTCAGAAATAATGCATGCATCCTTACACAAATGACTGCTAGCAATCTTTCCAGACTTTTCTGCACATTTTGTCTGTTTCCATTGCAGTCATGTCATTAACTCTTTTGAACTTTAAAAGTTATCTGAGGCTAAAGAAGACTCGGAGCACAAGGCTGCATGGAATAAAAGCGTGATGATGTTTGTGCGGTTGTTCTTGAATGTTTCAGCTCCCTGCTGCGAAGGGCTTTGTGGCAGACAGCTTTTATTCTGGTCTGACCCCCACAGAGTTCTTCTTCCACACTATGGCCGGTCGAGAAGGTCTGGTGGACACGGCTGTGAAGACGGCAGAGACGGGATACATGCAGGTGTGTGTGCGCCTCCTCTGTGACGATGCACCTGGTGCGAGCAGCAGATTTCTGCATGCATGTGTTTGTGTGCTTCAGAGGCGTCTGGTGAAGTCTCTGGAGGACTTGTGCTCTCAGTACGATCTGACGGTGCGCAGCTCCACCGGGGACATCATACAGTTCATCTACGGCGGAGACGGACTCGACCCCGCGGCCATGGAGGGGAAAGATGAGCCGCTGGAGTTCAGAAGAGTCCTGGACAACATCAGAGTACGTCAGAGATCAGGAAAGAAACTTGGTGTTTAAACCCGTTTAGGTGCAACGTGTGTGTCGTCCAAAACACTTACACCTGCGTGTTTGTTAAATTAATTTTTCACACAATATGAACGAGTGTCCGGTGGCTGTAGGGAGGCCTTGTACATAGAACAGATCAAATAAAATCCAAAAAGTGACAATTTTATTTATTTACTTTTTATGGTTCCGCTGTTTTTCATGAAACACTTGGATGATTAAAAATATATATATTTTAATAGTTTAATCAAATAAAATAGTTTTAGTATAATTCAGTGTAAATTGAATTCTTAAAACTTTAACAATTCATAGGATGCTGCTTTATAATGAGGAACAAATTTAAGTGACTTTTTATATATATATATATATATATATATATATATATATATATATATATATATATATATATTTATTTTTACAATTTTTATTTAATAATAAAAGCATGTCTAACCAATTGAGTTAATAGCAATTTAATAAATGATTGCAATTTGAACAATAATGAAATCCATTTTATTCTTCACAAATTGCTTGTTTTTAATATTTTTGGAACGTGTATCTTATGATCTCAAACATTTACATTTAGTCATTGAGCTGACAAATTTATAATACAATAATAATACAAATAAAATAATTCTAATACAAATTTATCATCAAAATGGTGATAAATTAATTTAATAAAATTATTATTATTTATTTCAACTATTTTATTTTTCAATTAATAAAATAAAACGAAAGGTTTATTGTATATATATTAAAGCATAGGAAATAGTGTTTTTATCTCTTATTGTTTAATTAACTTACCTGTGTGTGTTTATATATTATTGATGTTTAAATCTTCATAACTGTGTTGTTGTTGTAGTTTTGTTAAACCGTTGTGGGGCAGTTATCGAGCCTAAATCCAGCGATCGTAGTGTTCTTCAGAGAACCTGAGCTCTGTTTAGTTAGTTGTTGATGTGATGTGGTTCTGCTCGTGTGTGAGCGATCACAGGATGCTGGCGTCTGCTGAGAGACGAGAGAGACGAGCTGGACATCACTTCACACAGTCACCGCTGCTCTTCTTTAACACTGGTGTGGTGTGTTTCTCAGTCGGTGCACAGCTGTCCTGGTGAACCAGCGCTGAGCAGAAACGAGCTGATCCTAACCTCCGACTCCATCATGAAGAGAAAAGACTTCCTGTGCTGTAAAGACACCTTTCTGGAGGTGAGACCCTCGTACGAGTAGAAGTTTAGCTGAATGTTCACGCTGCTCTTTTCCATGCAGTGAAATCAAGCTCCAGTGTGTTAAAGTGGTCCATATGATTAAAGTCTGTTAACTTTACAGTGGTAGTTCTCAACAAGTGGGTTAAAAAGATTCAAATAAGACAAAACTAGCTTTAAAAATAAAAATAATTTATTTTTAATTACCCCCTCATCAACTACTATTTTTAGTAAGTAGTTGCTAGTAGTGCTGTCAAATAATTAATCGTGATTAATCACATCCAAAATAAATGTGTTTTTGTTCACGTTATATTTGTGTGTGTATTTATGTGTATATGAATACACACATTCAGTATATATTTAGAAAATATTTACATGTATATACATTTATATTTTTAAATATCGTTATATATAAATATATTTAATATACTAACAACATATTTTTTCTGAAATATAAACATGCATGTGTTTTTATATATACATAATAAATAAACAGCACACACATATATATAATGTAAACAAAAACTTATTTGGGATGCGATTAATCGTTTGACAGCACTAATTTCTAGATATGGAAAAGTCATGGACCGTTTTTTCTTATGTTGCTAAAATGTTTTTTTTATTCATTAGGCACTAAAATATTTTATTGGGTAGAAAGTGCTGAGAAATTGTATTTTTTTTATATTAGACAATAAGCCTCAAAATTTTTAATAAATTTGGATACATTATAATAAAATTATTTCTATACCTGGAAACGTCATGGAAATTTTTATGATTTTTTTTTAAATTATTATTATTATTATGATGTCAAACTTTAAATTACTCCAACTCTAAAATGTTCTGATAATTATTTCTAAATATTTATTTTAAATAATGCTGAGAAATTGTAATTTTTTTTTTTTAATTCTTAACATTTTTTGAATATTTATATTTGATTTTTGTCAATCTGGATTTTTGCAAATTCAGGATAATTAAATCTGATGCACAATAAAATTGGATTTTATATTTGATTTAATAAATCTGTATTTTAAGTGCATTCCCACTTCAACTAATGTGTCTTTAATAAGAAAAAGATAATGTACTTAAAATTGTTTTGAAGTCTAAAAGATGTAAAAGCAGCATGAACCTTCTGCCCGACAACAAGAGGCTGAGAAAAATATGACCGAATACACATTTGAAAGTGAATTACTCTTTAATATCTCCTGAAAATGAATGCATTTCCCCAGAATGAGTTTTATTTCCTCAAATGAGTCCAACTTCTGCCGTCCGTGTCCCTGTTGTAGTTAAGATGTTTTAGTGTGGTTCTTTTAATTTGATGTGGTCAGTGTCTGTGTGTTTGGTTTGAAGGCGTTGACAGACACTGGCAGTGATAAATACTTACAGGTAAAGTACAGCACGCATGATGTGTGTGTGTGTGTGTGTGTATTCCAGCATGAATTACTGTAATAACACTGTTTCAACAGGTTTTGACGCTTATGTGAATTTGTGATCATTGACTTTGCATCTCACTGCACTGTTATATTATACAAATGGGTGAATGTTTTTGCCCTATATTTCACCATAAATCAAAATGAATTGCATTACATTGCATTATTATTTTTATGATATTTGAGCGCATTTCCCCTAAGCATTAATTACAGTAACTGTTCAAATGTTTTATTTTTGTTCTCATTATTTTCTTATTACTGTAATCTGTCTATCAGTATAAATCACTGTCATTTAGTATTATTTTATACTAATATAGTATTTGTTAATATTTAGAATTTGCTTTATTTTTATGGTAGCAAATTTATTTTTTAAGTTTATAAAATTATTTTCTTTTTGCATTTTTTTTTTATTTCTAATATTTTTATGTTTGCCTTTATTCAAGTTAAGTTTAGAAAATTTTAGTACTTAAACGTATTTAAACATTGTATCTATCAGTATCTAAGGCAACACATATAATTAACATTTCTAATACAGTGTGTGAAGGTTTAGTTTTATTTTAGTTTTAATGAATTTGACAAACAATATTTTTTATTTTAGTTGACAGTAACAAATATTAAACATATATATATATATATATATATATATATATATATATATATATATATATATATATATATATATATATATATATATATATATATATTTATTTATTTATTTATTTATTTATATTTAAACTGCATTATTTAATTTTAAAGATTTTTTTTTTTTTTTTTTTATAATGATCATTTATTTAATTTGTTTTTTTTTTGTATATTACACTGAGATTTTGAATGCATGTCATCTTAATTGCCCTAAAAATAAGTAGTCCTTTCTTCATATAAAACAGTTATTGGTCGTTTCTTTTATTTTTTATTTGGATTGTTGTGATATTTGACATGTTCTTGGAAACACTCCAGTAATTGCTGGTTTATTACTCTTGTGCAGTGCTGAAGTATTTTAATGAAGGAGTTTGCAGCAGCTGACGCGCTCTGTGTTGCTCACCTTGTTCTTGTAGATGTTTCTAAATGCTTTTTAAAATCTGTTCAATTCTAGGAAATCAGAAAGTTCATAAAAACAGTTTCGGAAAAAATCAAGAAGACACGCGACAAGTACGGCATCAACGACAACGGAACGACAGAAGTGAGAGCTCTGCTTCATACGTGTGTGTGTGTGTGTGTGTGTGTGTGTGTGTGTGACGCTCTGTTCTCTCGATCATTACAGCCTAAAGTCCTGTACCAGCTGGACAGAATCACTCCGACCCAGCTGGAGAAGTTTCTGGAAACCTGCAGGGACAAATATATGAGGTAACACTGAGCTCTGATAGCGCTGGTCGTAGCATCACTGACCAGTCCAGGCCGGCTGTATAACGCTGATGCAATGACTTCGGCCTAAACTAAGATCCTGAGATGATGTAGCCGCTGTTGAGAGCGTGAGAGGGTTTTAATGTGACCTGTGTGCCGCTCAGGGCGCAGATGGAGCCCGGTTCTGCCGTCGGGGCGCTGTGTGCTCAGAGCATCGGGGAGCCGGGGACTCAGATGACCCTCAAGACGTTTCACTTCGCTGGAGTCGCTTCCATGAACATCACTCTGGGAGTCCCCCGAATCAAAGAGATCATCAATGCGTCCAAAAACATCAGGTGACTTCAGAAACCTTCACACAACTTGGACTTTTTTTTTTTCTTTTTTTTTCATATTTGGCTTTAGGAAGTTTAGTTTAGGAAATGTTAGTACTTAAATGTATTTTAGTATTTAAACATATTGTATTTATTAGTACCTAAGGCAACATATTTAAGTAACATTTTTAATACAGTTTTTTTCTTTTGTTTTTTTTCTTTAGTAAATAGTTTTGGTTTTAGTTAACAGTTAATACGGCATTTTATATATATATATATATATATATATATATATATATATATATATATATATATATATATATATATATATATATACTAAAATATTTCATTTAAAAAAGTTATTACTATTTTTTATTTATTATTAAAATTATTATTATTAATTATTATTATTATTATTAATTATTATTAGCATTAATTTATATTTTTTATTTATGATAGTCTAAAAATAGTTCAGTTTAAAAAAAATTAGTTTGACTAATTGTGCTTTTGGCCATTTGAATCATTTTTAAATGTTTGAAATTAAAATTTATTTCAGTTTTTGTTAACTTAACAGCATTTAAATTATTATTTATACAGAAAAAAAACATACAGTTTATATGTAGATTATTCTGATCTATAAACTAGAAATTTGATATAGATTATATTTATATAGATATTTTAAATTATATATAAACTGAATTGAATTTGTTTTCAGGACTGGAAATTAAAAGTAATTAAGTTTTTTATAATATAAATTACAATTATTATTATTATTATTTTAAATGTGTTTAATTTTTTTATCTAAATGTGTATTTATTAATGATTTTTTATTAATTAGATTTTTTGTCCATATCTTTAAAAGAATGTATGTTATTTGTATTTTGTATGCAGCTTTACTACTTTTTTTTTTTTCTTATTCTTTATTTCTTCACTTTGAGTACCATATAAATACTATGGTACATGAATATGATAATGTGCTGTAGTATTACCATCTGATATACCACTATATTAATAAACACTGAAGCATTTTTCATAATCAACACACAACCATAAGCCAAACTAAAATCCCTTAAACTGACCTGAAAACAGCAGTACAGAATTTCTAGACTCTGGAAAAGACCCTGTGAGAATGATAGACGTGCAGCGGCTGACACGAGAGCCATCGATGCGTGAGAGTCTGATCTCGACCCTGCAGGAGGAAACTCATCCCGGATGATTAATGTCTGCAGTAACTAATGAGTCTCTCTGTGTCTCAGTACGCCCATCATAAGTGCCAACCTGGATAGAGATGATGACCCAGACTTCGCTCGGCTGGTGAAAGGACGCATTGAGAAAACTCTTCTGGGAGAGGTGCGCTGACTCTGACTTGTGCGGGTTATTAATCCTGCATTATTGCTCATGCTTCCTGTTAGGAGTCAGTTTAACATGCACACGAGTGAATCAGACGTGCATTGAATCAGCAACAGCATGCAAACTGAAGAGAAGTGCATTTAATATGCACAAAGATGCATTAAAAACTGATAGCAACACCTTCGAAATGCATGTCAAACATGTATACATAGCAATCATTTAAAACATGCAGAATATCCTTTGATCTGAGTGAGACAGAGTCGCGGGGTTCTGCATCGAAATGCATCCCTTTTACCTAAATTATTAGCAACTCTGAGCATGCACTTTGTGGAGAAACACATACCAGTTCTGAAAACAGTGCAGTAGATGGAAAGCCAGTGCTTTATTCTGTGATGTCGGTGGTTTGTGTGTTACGTTGTCTTGTTGTTTTCAGATTAATCAGTGGATCGATTGCTCGTTTCTCTCAGATTTCCGAGTACATCGAGGAGGTGTTCCTGCCTGATGATTGTTTCATCCTGGTGAAGCTGTCGCTCGAGAGGATTCGTCTTCTGAGGCTGGAGGTAATCATGATGATCAGGGGTTCTTCCGGCGTCAGCGTTCGGTTCTAGAGTCGTGTTGTTGTCGGTTCTGTGCAGGTGAACGCAGAGACGGTGCGATACTCCATCTGTACGTCCAAGCTGCGGGTGAAGCCGGGAGATATCGCGGTTCACGGAGAAGCCGTGGTCTGTGTGAATCCCAGAGAAAACAGCAAGAGCTCCATGTATTACGTCCTGCAGTCGCTCAAACAGCTGCTTCCCAAGGTCTCTAGTCTCTAACACTTCATTTTATTAAGGTTCAGAGCTCGCTATTAACAAACCATTAAACTACAACTTTTTCCTCGGTGAACTCCTAATGTGCTTCTTATCTATAGCTGGTAAGGGATGTAGAATGTGTTTAGAAGCACTAATAAACAGCCGATGGTCTGCTGATATTCACTTAAAAAGACTTCATTTCTAATAAATACCAAATGCATTGGATTCTCTTATTTTTTTCAAAGCAAGCTTATGGGAGTTAGTGTTCATTTAGAAACATACTGTTAAATAAGTTATGTGCAAATATATTATTCATTAAATTTGAAAATGTATGTGTAAAGGGAAACTATGAAACAAATTGAAGTAGAGGTGACGTAAAATATAGATGTTAGATGAAACAAACTAAACTTAGAAATTATAAAAAATTAAAAATGTTGCTTTGGCAAATAACTCGAAAGAAGTTTAAGTACAGTGTGTGTGTGTTTGTGTGCGTGCATGCATGTGTGTGTGTGTGTCTGTCTGTGCATGCATGAGTATGTGTGTTTTCGTGCAAATGTTTGTCTGTGTGTGTGTGTGTGTGTGTGTCTGTCTGTCTGTCTGTGCATGCATGTGTGTGTGCTTGCCTGTGTGTGTGCACTTGCATGTGTGTGCACGTGTGTGTGTGTGCATGCATGCGCGTGTGTGTGTGCATGTATGCGCGTGTGTGTGCTTGCCTGTGTGTGTGTGTGCATGTGTGTATGAGTTTTTTTGAGAAAGTAAAAATGCACAAAGTTGTAGGGTTAGTGTAGGGCAATAGCACATACAGTTTAAAAACCACTATGCCTATGGAATGTCCCCACAATTCACAAAAGCGTGTGTGTGTGTGTGTGTGTGTGTGTGTGCAGGTGGTGGTCCAGGGCATCCCTGAAGTGGCCCGTGCTGTCATTCACATCGATGAACAGAGCGGCAAACAGAAGTTCAAACTGCTGGTGGAGGGAGATAACCTCAGGGCTGTCATGGCAACACACGGCGTCAACGGCAACAGAACAACATCCAACAACACATACGAGGTTCGGACCACACACACACACACACACACTCTCCTCTGTATCTCCTTCACAGTGTGACATATAAGCAGAAGTCTTTAACACGTGCAGCTCTACAGACATCAGTGTCTTGCATTTTAAATAGACGTGAAATGTCACACTTTCTCACAAAATATGATGCATTTCATAGCATTTTTGCATTTTACAACCATTTATTAGTTAAAGAAGTCTTTATTTATCCCTTAATTGGCAGACAAGCACCACAAACACATGATCCCTGTCTGAATCTGAGCCGCATTGCCACGATCTGTGTTTGTCACATGCATGACATCAGATTTCAGGATCATTTTGTGAAGTTTCTGTCCCTTTGCTGCTGTAATTATTTTACACCTAACGCTGATTTCAAGGTTAGAAGATGCAAACACGAGCCGTATGTTTTCTGCTTCATCTGTGCTGGTGAAATATTGATGAAATATTATAGATTTAGTGAAAAAGCTTGCTTATTTATGAACTCATGTTTATTGCATGAGTATTTGAACAGGTTTTTACACTCTGCAAATTGAAGTCACATCTGACTGCTTTTGGTGTGATGACAAGTGCATCGAAACCGACACATGCAATTATTATTTTCTTAAAAACTGTACATGATGGAAGATTTGTTTTGATGTTTCTGAACTCTGCACGATCAAAAAAGGTAGTATGAGGAGAAATATTTCTTGCACATCAGTTTTTGGAGTTGCACAGCGGTTGAAGATGTTTTTGATGATCTTCAGGTGGAGAGGACGTTAGGCATCGAAGCGGCGAGGTCCACCATCATTAACGAGATCCAGTACACGATGGTAAACCACGGGATGAGCATCGACCGCAGACACGTGATGCTGCTGGCGGATCTCATGTCCTATAAGGTGAGAGCTGAAGGAGTTAATGAAGGGATGTGAATGCATTATAATGACGGATTGATGACTCTTGGGTCGTAGGGTGAGATTCTGGGCATCACCCGCTTCGGTCTGGCCAAGATGAAGGAGAGCGTTCTCATGCTGGCCTCCTTTGAGAAGACGGCGGATCATCTGTTTGATGCGGCTTATTTCGGACAGAAAGACTCGGTCTGCGGTGAGTGATGAGCAGAAACACACATGACGACACAACGGAGAAGATGCATTCATGACGTGCATGAAGCACTCCTGAAAATATATTCATTTGATTATCTGTAAATATATATATGCATGCTCAGGCTATATAAATATGCTCAGTCTTGCATGCATACTGTATATCTATTTAAGGTTTCATTTTAATATATTTTTTAAAGGATTTATACATAATCCTAGTAAACTGTTGCACTGCCTTTAATTTATTCTAGTATAATTTTAATAATTAAATCTCTTTACAAATTTGCAGTAATGAGCATCTAATAAGAAATGTGTTGGCTGCAAAATGTGAAACTCTTAATGGTCCTTGATGGAAAAATGATTTATTACTAATTTTCCTAATGTGAGAAAACAAATGTTGTTTTATTGTGAGATTCACCCAGCACTGCTGTTGTTTTTAACAGTGCAAACTGACATTTTCAATATTTATAAAATGTTTTTTAAAAATGATTTTTACATTTATTTTTTATTACATTTTATTTTTATTTTTTTTAATGTATTTTTAATAGTGCTGGGCAATGATTAATCGCATCCAAAATAAGAGTTTGTGTTTATATTTCTGAAACATTTTATTTTTATATATTAAATGTATTTATAACAGAAACTTTATGAATATGTAAATACATGTAAATATTTGTAAAATATATACTTTGTGTGTGTATGTATATGTATGTATATATATATATATATATATATATATATATATATATATATATATATATATATATATATATACACACATAATAAATATGCACAGAACATATATTTAGCAAACAAAAACTTTTATTTTATATGCTATTCATCACGATTAATCATTTGACGGCACTAATATAAATACAGAAGCATGCATGTATATTTTGAAAGAAAAATGTGTTATGTTTACATTTTAAATAATGTATACATTGTATATATTTTCAAAATATATATACTGTATTTGTGCATTTATATAAATATACACAGTACACACACACATTATATGAACAAAAACTTTTATTTTGGATGCGATTAATCGCGATTAATTGTTGCCGTGCACTAATTTTAATGTTTAATTTTTTGCCTGAATAAGGATGTCAGCTGCAATCGTGACTCAGACTCGTTCCTCTTTCTGCAGGTGTCTCCGAGTGCATTATAATGGGAATCCCCATGAACATCGGCACTGGACTCTTTAAACTTTTACACAGCGCCACGAAGGAGCCGAACCCCCCGCGCAGACCTTTGCTCTTCGACAGTCCTGACTTCCACATCCCTCTGGCTTTATAAACCTGGAGCGGAATGAGCTCTTCTGCACCTCTTAGGGTGTTTTATATTGCATATCAATCATTTTGTGCCTTTAGGGTTTTTTGGCTTGGGGAATAATGTTCTGATGAAGACTGAAATCACTGATTTATATTATCTTGATGATAATAGCCCCTTATGTTAGGATTCCTGTGAATGTTCAGCGGTTATTTTCTCATTCGAGATGATATTTTTCACTTGTTAAAGGCTAAGTGGTTAAGTTTAAGTTAAGCACTTGTATTTATAGATTAGTAATCAATCTAATTAATGCATGTGTGGTTTTGGTTTCGTTTTCTGACGTGCATGTTTAATGTAAATATGTATCAGGTGTGAATAAAATGTACATTACGATAACTCCAGCAGCACTTTGCTTCACGTTATTTATTTTTTTGTTCATTATTAAAACTGTCTGACGCTTTGAATGCATTTAAGACCCTGCACATTGCATGCTTTTACACAGCAAGCCTCTGAGATTGATCTAAAACAGACAAATGTATATGATTTTCTGAAGTCGGTGTGTGTTCCTGTGCATCAGAGCATGTAAGTGCCCTTTAAACTCATCTTTAATGCAGCATGCATTTGCTAAAAACACAACCTCCTCCTTTAACGAGCACATTTTCAGCCTGTTGAGAAACTCGTTAGTTCATTGTCATTAGCAGGAATCATTTAACAGTCCCAGCTGTTCATGGTTTCACTCTAAAATAATGTTTAAACATTTCTATATAAAGTCCACATCAGGAAATCAGTTTGAAGAGCACAGCAGCCAATGGAGTTTTTACACTGTCCTTCTCTATTAATTATTCAAGATTTAAAAAAATAAAACTAATTTTTAAATGCATTAATTATTTTTAATTTTAAATAAAAGTATTTAAATGCATTAATTGTGCCTTCTAATATACCTCATTATGCATCGCATGGTAACGTGGGTAATTGTGATTAGAGTTATGATGCTCATATTCATTGTTACAACTTTAGAAAGTATAATGCACAACAAACAACCTCAAATGTAACGTAACAAGGAATCTGCAAATATTATAATGCATTTTCACATTAGTTTTTTATGCATTATATTGTGCATAATGAATACTTATACATGCATAAATGAATCAAGTAAAGTGTAACTCAAATAATTCATTGAAAAATGTTCTGTTGTTATTTGATATTTAGAAAGAAGGAAAAACTATTTCATAACTTTTGCATTTGCTTGCAAAACATTTGTTCCTCTAATAAACTGTACTAAAGTAACTAAACCTAATATTTAAATAAAAAATCCATCAAAACTATAGACATTAAAGATAAAAATAGCAAAGATCTAATTTTACTAAACCTAAAAAAAAAATCAAAAATGACGTTTTTTTTTATTATTGAGATATATATTGTTCCGTTTTATAGCTTTAATGTTTAATAATTAGAATTAAGTAAATACAAATTTAATAAAAAAATATTGAATATGTTTTTAAAAATCTAAAATAACACTTTTATGTCCCTCAGAGAAAGCAAAGAAATACAATTTTTCCTTCCATGTTTTTTTTTTTTTTTTTTGCATCTCCATGTTCCTTTAGGCTCTGCTTGCTTTAGTTGTTTTATGGAGCGTCAGATTTTGTGTTCCTCATAAAAACCACAGCATCTGTGTTTGAAATGACACGGCAGAGTAAACAATGACAGAATGATGAGGTCAGTCTGTTGTGTGTCCACTGTGCTGCTCATGGTCCTCCAGCACATCTCCCATCATGCATCTGTTATCCTGAACTCATCCGACAGCAGTGCTGAAGATCCAGAGGCTGCTTTAGCTGAGATCACAATCAAGTCCTCCTCTTCCTGTGCTGAGTTTATTTGAGGCAGGAGCTGCTGGAGGGAAGCTGAGAGGATGTGGTTTTGACGTTCTGCTCGGTGAACGCCGTGGATATCTCCAGGTCTCCCTGTGAAGACATCAGCGCTGGGTTCTGCTGTGGGCCGGCCTGGTTCCTGCTGAAGGCTTCTGTTTTGAGCTGTTTGGAGAAGTGCACGCTGTGTTCGGGACGCTGCACGGGACGCCGCAGGTACACCGAAACAGTGGCCACGCAGTTCTTCTTGAAGTTCTCGTTCATGAAGGCGTAGACGATGGGGTTGTTGAAGGAGTTAGAGAAGCCGATGGCCTGCACCACAGCGATGATCATGTTCACCGTGACCTCGTCGTAGTTCTTCTCCAGCTCGTCTGAATCAATAACAGACAGATCTTGATACATTCTTATTATAAATTGGATTGTTCCGGTCCTTGATTCTGATTGGCTGAGCTGAGTTCAAAGCTGTTGTAAATGACTCTACAAAGTAACATTCACCTTTGTTTATGTTTGTGTGTTGCTCGGCAACCACTTTGTTACAATCACAACTGTTTGTGAGGAGCTACATTGTTTGGTGGAAGAATACTGTTTTTATTAATATCATTACACTTTATTTGCTCGGTTTTATTCTGTGAAACCTTGCTACGTATATGGAATAACCGCTTTATAACAGCAGTAAGCCTCATAAAGCCGTGGTTTACAGTGAATTTATAACAGACCTAACAACGTCCCTAAACTGTTATAAACTCACTGACTTCTTTGGGCTTATTTCTTTATTGGACAGCTCATATTAACAGTTAATCACCAAACGAAGGTTATTTAATCGGTTTCATTCTCAATTTGAGAATAATAATAGTCAATCATAACCGGTATTTAGATATTATTTAGATATGTTTGTTACAGTTAAATATTATAATAATTTATATTGGTGGTATAGTCATGGTATAATTTGTAGTATAATGCTACTAAATAATTAGAATAAGCAGTGTTATTAATCATTATTGTTATTGTTATTATTACTTTGTGTCCAAATTGTGCAGTACTACATAATTATTACCATTGCAAAAATTTTGTTTTATTACATTTAGTCATTTAGCAGATGCTTTTATCCAAAGAGATGCATACACAAAGCAAGTTGTTTTTTATTAGCATATTATAGTGTTAGAGGCCTTTTGTGCTTAATAACCATAATGATACATAATCACAACATTTTGGCCAAATTGTGCATTGCTTAATACATACATTTATCGCAAAATCTAAATAATAATTATTAATAATAATCATTGTTATTGTTGTTAGTAAACAAATTAATATTAGGTTTTATTAGCTGCAATATATATTTTTTTGATATATTAATAAAATTGCACAAGCCCTACAAACCAGATTTTTTTTTTTTATAAAAAATGTATATTAGAAAAATTACTAAATACATATTTAAAAAAATGTACAGCCCTACATTAAGACTTGCTTGTTGCTGCAGCTGCCACGGAGAATAATGTGCCTTGCTACATTTCAGTGATCATTTCTGTTCAAGCCCCATGTCCTCACACATCATGTGACACCAGTTACAGGAGTAAACACACTTACTGTACTCAAACAGCATGTGCACGATATGAAACGGAGCCCAGCAGACGGTGAACAGCAGGACGATCGTGATCATCATTTTTACAGCACGTTTCTTCTTCCTGTTTGAACAACAACAGAGTACAGCTGTGAAGGTCATTTTATTACAGTTTATTAATAGAACAACTCATTTATACGATGCATTTTGCTTATGTCATCTGAATTAGATATTTATTTGCAGCCTTTATATATAATGCATTAGTATTTTGAATGTCTTTATTATGCATTGTGATGCACCTTTTAATGCATTGCATGATCTCATGAAAAACAATATAATACTCATCTATTCACTGTTACAGCTTTAAACAGTATAATGCATGAAAACCAATTACAGATGCAACAAAAAATCTCATAATGCATAGTGTATTTTTTTTTACAGTATTGCCATATATGTATTTAAATAAAAAAATTAAATATTGTGAATTCCTAGAAACAAGCAAAAAAAAAAAAAAAAAAAAAATATATATATATATATATATATATATATATATATATATATTTATTTATTTTATTTTTTCTTTTTTTTCTTTTTTTTTTTTGGAGGGGGGGGGGGGGTGCCTCAAATGTCATTTTATATCAGAAAACTTGCAATTAAGAGTTTTTCCCCCAAAAATTTACAATTTAATAATCCAAGAATCAACAAATATTGTAATGCATTTTAACTTTAGTTTGTTTAGCTTGTTTAATTATTATTTAATTTAGTTTAGTGAGCTATTTAGTCTATTTATGAAACAATACTGCATTTAATGTCTTAAAAAGTAGTTATATTCCATATTATTCCGCAAATAAGCCTGATTTTGATCACCAGAATTTGAATGTATGGAAACATGTTGAGTAAAATGTGAAAAACGTTTCCTCAGAAAGCTATAAATGAAAGGTGAAAAAAGTTATTTGCATTTTATTTACCTGTTTGATTTGGAAATGAAATGGTAAAATGGAAAAGCTGAAAATGCTTGTGAAATTGCTTGTTGTAAAACAAGGTCTCTGTTTGTTCGGACACTTGCCTGGAGATCTTGTTGATCTCTCTGTGGTTCATGGTGCTGAGGACGGAAGAGTCTCCCACACGTTTCCGGATCCAGAGCTCGATCCCGATGCGGCTGTAGAGGAAGAGCATGGCGGCCAGCGGCAGCAGGAACAGCGCCACCATGATGAAGGTGGTGTAAACCTGACGCTGCAGCAGCGAATGCCAGCGCTCCTGACAGCACACGTGATGATGATCGTACAGGAAGTCATACTTTACCTGAAGAACACAGAGTAGAGAGTCAACCAACTGGGATTCACATGGAGCATGCATGAGTTTAAAGCTGCTGTAAACTATTTAAGAGTTGCATGTATAAAATGTTCTGTTCAGGAACTGCTGAAATGTGTGTCTTCTAAATAAAGTCATGCTCTCTTTCAGTCATGCTTTGTAGATGTCTAGGTATTTTTGTGTTGAAAGAGAGAGTTTGGTGGAAGTTGCAAAACGACTGATATTGATTATAGCACCTTTAATGTGATTGCAAACCACGTTTGAAGCAATAGTACAATGCAATAATGGACTGGAGTGCTTATTGTGATGTTTTTAATAGCTGTTTGGACTCTCGTTCTGACGGCACCCATTCACTGCAGAGCATCTGCTGATGAGACACTGATGCAATGCTACATTTCTCCAAACCTGATGATGACACAAACTCATCCTGATCTTTGATAGACCTGAGTTTGAGCACATTTTTAGCAATCGTCCATTTGCAACACTATTCTGGGATTATTGATATGATACGAAAGATTTTTGTAGCTTTCCAAAAAAATCAGCGTAGATTTCTTTAGAAGTGTTCATATCAGCGTCCAGCAGGGTGAGTAATGACTCGTTTGGTGAACTCTGATAAAACAATGATTGATCAATGATCAGTGTCTTTGATCTGCTGACGGTCAAGCTATGGCGAAGCAATCAACCTTGCGCTTTTATTAAATACTATCTGTGACTGTAATGCTGTTCTCCGTTTATTTTGTGATGTGGCTCACCTCGAGCTGTTGCACGAACAGCATTGGTGATCCGACCACGACAGCAGCGATCCACACCAGCCCTGTAGAGATGTATAGAAATAAATCAGATGATTGCTGGGTTCTGTCCCATGAGCCTGTGCTGGGAATGATGCATGAACCTATCAGAGGACATCCAGACAAAACCTCTCAGGTGAGCACTTCATATTTACACATGCAAATGCCCTTCATTTATATATCTATAAATATATGTATTAAATTCATTGCATCCAAAATAAAAGTTTTTGTTTACATTATACAGTCTATGTATGTGCACTGTGAATATTTATTATTTATATATAAATACACATGCGTGCATATATTTTCAGAAAAATGTTTCAAAATATATACTGTATGCGTGTATTTATATATACATTATAAATATACACAGAACGCACACACGTTATGCAAACAAAAACCTTTATACAAATAATCATTTGAAAGCACTATATATATATTTCATTTGCAATGCTTCATGGGTATTGTAATTTTTTCTCTCACTAAAATATTTCAAAGTTTTGTACTTTTGTCTAATTTTCGTTGTGGTTGACTTCATAGCTGCTTGTTTTTTTTTAATGCTTTAACAAAAACTTTTTAAAAAATTCCCTGAGATAAAATGCATGGGGGGAAATTCTGGGATTAAGGTCACTGAGAAACTGTCGTAATATATAAAGAATATTTTAAAAACTTTTTTTTTTTTTTGAATTTAAAGAAAATCCTCTGTCTCAGTCCACAGGTCTCTAAAAAGAACACCTTTAGAGGTCACACCATTCGGAGGATTTAATGACATGTTCTCCATCCTTTAGTAATCTCAATACGCTGCAGTGCATGATGGGAGTTACTTTAGCTCACTTTACCAGGAGCGTGCATTAGGAGTCAAGCCTGATTTCATGTGGACTTGTTTTTCTGCAGGTTTGTTTCTGCTTGCTTTCCTCACCTAGCATCCTGTAAGCTCGTTTGGGAGTGTACTGCCTCTTCATCTTGAGCGGATGGACGATGCCCTGGTATCTCTCCACAGCGATGCAGGTCATGGTGAGGATCCCGGTGACGATGGCTGTGGTCTGCACAAAAGGAACGGTCTTACACACCAGAACCCCTGCATGCACAAACACACAAGATACACACAGCGTGAACACACCAAGCACACTTCACAGCAGTGCTCAACTCATACTACACACAGCTCCTATTTATCATTCAATTAGGGATAGTCGTTTATTAAAATGAGCTCTTTGTTTAGGAAATATGTTTATCATGAATGCTGTTAATCGGTCAAGTGGACTCAAGTATTCCATTTCATTTTATGAAAATGTATAATATTTGTAGTTTTTAGATTTTTGGTTTGATTTTAGTTCATGTTTTAGTAATTTTGTTGTGTGTATATATATAGGACTTTACACTGAGTGTGAAACATAGTTACAGTTTAGCATGTTAAAATCAGAAATAATTCATGTTTTAGGTAAAGAGTCAAAAAATTGCGTTTGATTTATGTGCAATTCACAAATAACATCTGTATTATTGTTTGGAGTAAAATGCGCATCCTCATCCAATCCTGCAGATTTTACATGATGCATTCTAAATCATATGAGCTCGTGCATTTAATGCATAACTGAATTGTGCATATGTTTGAATGAGGTGAAGAATACTGTAGCATGTCATTACAGGACAGCAGACCTATCATATTTAGTTTGTTAACGACTAGTTAAAGAGACTCTGACCTCCCAGCCACTCAGACGAGATGTTCTGCAGCAGTGTGAACGGGATGCAGAAGAAGGTGATGAGCAGGTCGCTGACCGCCAGAGAGCAGATGAAGATGTTGGTGGCGGTGCGCATCGCGCGCTTCCGGAGCACCATACACACCACCAGACTGTTCCCGACCAGAGCCAGAGCGAAGATAAGCACGTACATCACGACGAACGTGGCTTTGGCTCCGGCAGGGAGTTCTGGGATGTAGACCAGAGGCTGGATGTTGTAGGTGTGGATGAATTCCTGTCGCGAGAGGTTGTAGTACTGCAGGAGTTCGTGGAGAACCTCCGGAGTGATCTTCGCGGTGGCCGTCATCTCTGTAGAAGAAGACATGTCGGGTTCCAGCTTCTGCTGATCTCGGAGAAACGGGAAAAGTGTAAATGCAGTGATCCGCGGAGGTCTCGTGAACTGTTCTGCTGCTCACACGCGTCACGCGCGCGCGCTACTGTCTCTGAATAGACTACTTTTTTTTCCTTTCTTTGGCCAACCTTGTAATGTTGCTTAAAGATTTGATTTCCACTTAATTAAGTTATCCCTTACGAAAATTAACCACGATTTTACTACAAATAAAACCAAAAACCGATGGTTTTGCTTCATTAACTGTAGTAGTTTAACATAAAGCTGCTTCAAAAGGGTTTTTCACGGTGATGCCACAAAGAAGCATTCAGTCAAAGAACCATCTCTTTCTTATCTTTTTATAACATGAAGATCCTTCTTTCGCCACAAAAAAAATAAAAAAATAAAAAATATTTGGTGAAACAGAAATGTACTTCAGACGTTAAATGTTCTTAAAGGAACCAGTTAGACACAAAAGGTTCTTATATGGCATCACTGTTGAGCAACTTTTTTCATTTTATTTTTTGTAAAGCTGTGGTTATACAAATGGTAATCAATACGCAAAAAAAAAAAAACCTACAGTAAAAAAATGGTTAATTTTCGTAAGGCATTTTTATTTATTTCGCGTGTTTTACGTGATGTTACTACCACAGTGTTTGGAAGCAGATAGTTGTTACATGTAACTAAATTATGTAATTTAATCACATACCAAAGCCGGATACACTTTATTTGAAGGGGTTCTTGTTACAGTGTAATTATACATTTAAGTACTATTAAGTAATATTAATTAAGGTTTAAGGTAACTTGCATGTATGTGTAACAAGGACATCTTAAAATAAAGTGTTACCCAAATAAATGTACCGTATTTTTCGGACTATAAGTCGTACCTAAGTATAATTCGCATCAGTCCAAAAATACCTCATGATGAGGAAAAAAAACATATATAATTTGCACTGGACTATAAGTCGCATTTATTTAGAACCAAGAGAAAACATTACCGTCTACAGCCACGAGAGGGCGCTATGTGTTTTCAGTGTAGACTACAGGAGAATTGAGCAGCATAGAGCGCCCTCTGGCGGCTGGAGACGGTAATGATTTCTCTTGATTAATTTCTCTTGGTTCATGTTAAATTAATTTTAATAATTTAGTCGCACCTGACTATAAGTCGCAGGAACAGCCAAGCTAGGAAAAAAGTGCGACTTATAGTCCAGAAAATACGGTAATTGTATTCAGTTATAGTTGCTGGGAAAAAATACGTAATTAAATTACAACTACTTATGAAAATGTTGACTATTACAAACTGGGCTGTATCCAATTTATTTATTTATTTATTTATTATTATTTTTTTATTGTTATATTTTCTCACACCCATATACAGATTTAATTATTTATTTCCTAGATTGTAGTGACTGCTCTAAAATATCAGACACCAGTGTTTCAGGACACATAGAATAGCTGTTCTATTTCTTTTTTTTTTTCTTTTTTCTTTTTTCTTTTTTCTTTTTTCTTTTTTTAAGATGAACCATAGCTTCGTATCAGTTTCACAGCTACTAAACTAAATCTAACCTCAGAATGATCTCAAAGTTAGTCTGGTTTTGTGGTGTCTGTGCTTTTAAATTCAATTATTATAATCTTAATTCAAGTGATGAAGGATTTTTAAAATGACAGTAATCAGTGTTTTTAATAGTTGCATTTATGCTTAAAACAAGAGCCAATATATGTCAATGGGGAATGAAAATGTGTTTTTTTTCTTCTTTGAATTAAGTTGATTTCTCTGAGCTCGTTGGCAGATATTTGTCCTTTCTATTTTTTTCCTAAGTAAATGTATCTTTATTTAGTCTATTAATCTATAAACTATTAGATAAACACTTTTTTTTGCACAGTATATATTCTAGTATTTGGGAGGAGCGCTATTTAAGCATTAAGCTGTTGTTTTTGTGATGTTAATTAAATGTATATCTGTTGGAAATTACATTTTCAAACTTTTAAGCATTGCTAATACAGTTCATCGTTTCCCCCATAAACATTTAGACATTAAAGAACGGGAACATTAGAGATCATCCGGTGTTTTCTGGTCTAATTCCAGTCTGTGTGAAAATGAATAATGCAATCAGTGGATTGAGGCTATTTGTCTTCCTGTCGTGTTGTGGGGTGGGTGGACATGGTTGTGTTGAATTTAATTTGTTATCTAATATGTTTAATGGGAATTGTGGCTTTGTTGCTTTACAAAAAGTAATTTCCAATTACTTCTGTGCATCCTGTCTGCATGGGCCAATTTACCAGAGAGGAGTGATAACTGAGGTATTAGAGTGTGTTCTTCATGCTGTAGTATACTTCAGAAGAACACACTTCATGTGGTGTAGAAAATTACAGCTGAGTGCTCATGACAGATGTACAAAAGTGGAGCCGAAATGTGACGCAATTGCATTGCATTGGTTAGTTGATTGATTCTGTGTGCATAAATGTGTATTCATCATGCTTTCTGTGTTTATGTTGGCCTTTGCATATACCCTAATATTGCATGTTAAATAAAATACAACAAGCAAAAAAAAAAAAAAAAAAAAGATATGAGGTCTTAGCATTTGAAAACTGTGTTATAGTTTAGATTCATAATCATTTAAAAAAATAAAATGCAATAAAGTGTCAGCCTGAAGGATGTTTTAGAAGGGTCTCCGAGCGCACACTTAAAGGTTAATGCGTTCACTAGAACTCACGACCGCTTCAAGTGGCTTAAAAATAATGCAGAATGAGTAGGTCGAGGTGTTTCAGTGTCTCTCCTGGAGCTTCAGTCTGGCTTTGTTCAGAGTCTCCAGGCAACAGCAGCAAACACCAGAGGAACACAGTGAACCGAGGTGAGCTGCGCATTTCAGAGCATTCCTAAAAAGATATTACACCACCTGTTAAAATACTGTCTAGTGCATGAACGAAAAAACCTCTGTGTGTCTAAATTACTAAAATGATGAAATATTGTAGTGCATGCTTTTAAAATGCTTTTCTCTCTGTGACTCCTGGTGAACAGAACCAAGCACTTGGAATGATTTTTATTTTGTCTTGCAGAGATTATGGAGACTTCGGATGAGCAGGTGTATGAAGCGGAGCAGACACAGTCTGTGTGTCAGGAGAAAGCTCTGTGTGAGACGCCGAGCACGAGCAGGACTTCCACTAGAGGCAGCCTTCGCTTCGGGAGCCTCAGCCATCATTCCTTCTTCTCCAGACACAATCCTCATCCTCACAGAGTCAGACACATGCAGGGTGAGCCCATCCAGATACACATGCATGTTCAGAAACACCTTCATTTAAGGGAAGCATTTCTATTGCAAAGTATTTTTTATTTTAATTAACACAATGACAAGATTTTAATAGGTTAAAGAGTTAGTTAGTGAATACATTTTACAGTGGGGACTGATCATGCATGAGGATGGGCAACTTCAAAATTCAATATATATGTATTATTAAATTAAAATATATCTGAATATGTATTTACATCAAACTATGGCCACAGAAAGAAACAGTGGTTTTGAATATATTCAAATTAAGATTTCATATTTGTGTCTTTTTTTTCTTTTTTTTTGTCAGCACTTGTAGATATATCAGTAAATTTATAAAATGAGATATTATTAAATTCTGTGTTCATTTTTATTTTATTTTTAAATTTTAGATGTTTTTCATTTATGGTGTTATTTGGTGTCATGATTATATATCAACATCCAATATATATCAACATATCAAACATTTGCTAAATAAACGAAAAATAAATAATAATAATAATAATGATTATTATTATTTCTCAGGATGTTTGCCTGAAAAAAATATCCTAACATTTTTGAATCAAAATGCATTTAATTAATAAGATAAATCATGTTAATGTAGTAAGTTTTGTTAATGAATAAATGAACAAACATTAAATATCCGTCAGAGTGGTCATAAATATAGAAAACAAGTTTTTTACTAGTTGGCAGACATTTTTTTTCTTAATTTGAGCATAAACTTAATTTTAATAAAACTATAACTATACCCAGTACAAAGATACATGCATCTGATTTTTTTTATTATATATATATATATATATATATATATATATATATATATATATATATATATATATATATATATATATGAATAAATGAATTCATATATATATATATATATATATATATAATAAACAAAATCAGATTTATTATTTTATTTTTATTTTTGATTTTTGATAACAAGATTTATTTTATTTTGATTCTGAAATGAATGTATCTTGAATTAAAAATGTTTATATATATAAAACAAGATAAACTAGAGGCATAACTTTTTTTGTTTGTTTGTCTTTTGCAGTATATAGATGCAGTAATTTCTCTCATCTTAAGTAGGTCCAGAAACACCAGAAGAAAAAAAAAGAAGAAAAAAACGTTTGCATTAAATGCATGTGTTCATAATGCAAAATATGATTATTATCAATCCTGGCATTTTTTTCTTCATTAGATGGAGCTGTCAGTCAGTTGTAACTTCTTAATGTTAAATGCTAGATGTTGTAATGCATTAGTGATAGAAAGTGTTGACACATAATGAGTTATAATGTTATGTTCATCTGTTCAGTGCATGACTTTAATGACGAGTTACTGCATTAACACACAGTTTGACCTCGCAGACAAATGTGATTGATTTATATACTTCCATCTGCGAGAAAGTGTGAATAAGCAGGTCTATATAGGTTACTAATTTAGATTGTATTCCATGATTATGGAGTGAAATCAAGCACGAACAGGCTTCGGTCTCTGGATATTCATGCGTTGTTCTGATGTGAAGCGTGTGAAGAGGTGTTGCTTCGAGCAACAGATGATTTATTTATCGACAGCTGTGTTAAAACGACACGAGCATCAGATTGTCATCACGGCTCCCTCTGATTATTTAGTGTTTCTGTTGATAACTTTGATTTACTGTAATCCTGTGAAGTGGTTTGGCCACAGCTGGAGTCCAGTGCGGTTTAATGCAGTTTTTTGATCAGGGAGCGCATCAACACATGGATGCATGTCTCCTGCTGAATCCTGGGAGACTTGAAAGTCTGATCACATTTCCAGCTCTGATTTCTAATGGCCTCCTCTTTCCTAGGGTTGAATGGGAAGCCGGTTTGTACGGTGAATGATGATTGGTACGGCTTCACTCCTCTCTGTCCTCATCCTCTCATTAAAAGTCAAGTGTCTGGGAGCCGTTCGTCTGCGTTTCTCACACCTGAGATGGGCTCGGATCGCTCTGGACCACGAGCAGGTGCAGATAACAAACACTGAACACAGAAATCATGTTTATTCACCCCGGCCAAACCCACATCACTTTATTTCTTCAGGCAATGAGATGCAAGACGAGCTCAGAAAGCACTTTTGTGTGATTTTAATGCGAGGTTATTGATTGAAAATCTTTACAAGTTTGAGTTCTTAATGCTTCAGTTTTTGGGAGGGCTTGGGGGTTAGGTTTTAGGAGTGAAAACAACATTAAAGACAACTTTTTTACTTTTTACAACAGAGAGAGAAAAATATGCATGCAAATTTTTTTTTCCTACTTCTGTTTTTTTGTGTGTGTGTATATGCATAGAATTTTTCTTCCTGTAAAAAGTAAAAAAAAAATATGTTTGACTTTAAAAAAAAAGTTTGAGAAAATATGCACATATAGAAAAGCTAAATAAATAGAAAGAAATAAGTTTGTGGATGTTTGTGGAGATATTGTTATATATGCGCATAATGAATGTTTAAATGTTCTGAATGTTTTACAGAGAATCACCAATGCATAGCTTATTCTTTGTTTGACTTTGAATATAAAACTAAGATAGAAGAAAGTATTTTTGGCGTAAAAAAATTCATGCATCTCATTCAGTATCATGAGAAACATCAATTCTGCCATGCATATATATATATATATTGCACGTGTAGGTGTTTATTTTTTCCCTTTTCGATATTCTCTCTTCTGTTTCTTCTTCATGCTCTCAGCACTGATTTCTGAAAGCTGGCGTGAGGAACTGAAGGATTTGGCCACTAAAGTCAGTCTTTCAGCGGCGGCTGAGACCCAGCTGGACAAGAGAGAGGTGCTTGACCTTTTACTGGCTGTTGACATCACAAATGATGCATGAATAATGTTAAAAATCACATGAGTAGGAAGCAGAGACAGCAGCATTTCTGAAAGGATGGAGTGACATCAAACATTTGTTTTCAAGCTTTGGCATCTCCCACATTGCAAAACACTGCTGTCAGGAGAATAGAGGCTTTGAGCACAATCTGCTGAAAACGGATGATCAAATTTGTTTGATGTTTGTAGTATTTTATTATGCACTGATTTTATATATACATTTTTAGTTAAATTAAAACAAAGCAAGCTGAAATTTAGCCTGCAACACTCTCTTGAATAGTGGAAATCAAAATAAAATCGGCCAAGATATTTAATAAAAAATTAAAGGCTGATTTGACTGATTTAGTTTTAGAGATGGTAACGCACATAAAACTTAAAAAATGCAATAAACATTATTTTAACAACATTAGATGTAACATACAAACCTAATGTACAAAACCAAAATTGATAAGAAAAAACAATGAAAAAACCAGTTATTTTAACAAAAAAAAGCATTATATTTGAAATGTAACAGGGAATTACGGTTATTTACTGTAAATGACATGTTATACCATATACTGTAAAATTACATGTTAAGTCCAAAAAAAATTTTCCACCGCATATAGTAGAGATATTTATTGTTAACCATTTAATAGGTTTTTACTGTAACATTTTTACAGTTTTTTTAATACTGTTTAATCATTTTCTACAGTGCAGCTGATGGGGATTAGAAGTGAAAAGAGGAGACCTTTACATTTAAAGCATTTGGAAAGAAAAAAACTAGACATAATTTGTGCAAATAATAAAATAATACAGCAGTGTAAAGAGCTCTTCCATAGTTATTCTTGTTAAACCATGTCATTCTCCTTTCGTCTGAGAATAGAACATGCAGGAAAATGTTCAGCTCATTCAGTAAAACAGACAGATGAGGATTGTTTAGATATGATATATATATATATATATATATATATATATATATATATATATATATATATATATATATATATATATATATATATATTATATGATATATTATAGATATATTTAATCTTTATGATTACAAATTATTATTTTATAATTTTTTTTGTATTTTTGAGCAAAAACTTCCCCAAAGAGGAAGTACCTCCCATAATTTAAAATGCATTTGTGTGTGACATTTTGAACTGGATTAATGGACATTATATTAGATTATTCAGAAAGAATCATGCATTCGCTCTTGGAGAATACAGCCAGTCTTTGTGTTTGTCTATGAATAAACTCAGAAACTGACGGATGAGGAAGTTCCTCGCAGGAAGACGCAGTATTCGGCGCAGTCCGGCCGGATCATCCCTGCCTCGTCCTGGGGAGGGAAGAAGCGCAGCAGCAGGACTTCACACAAACGAGTCCAGCGATGGCAGACACAAACCCTGGAGGGAGTCGAGCTCAAGGTAATGACATTCTCACGCTACAGTTTGATAGTCAATGTGAGCTCCAACTTTTAGTTAGTATGCAGTAGAAAGGAAATCCCGCTTTTTTATTACAATTGCTACTCACATTTTTGGTAAAAGCATCATCTGATTTTTACGATGTGGTGTTCAGGTCACGTCATACATGCAAAATACTAAATAGCATTCATTCACCGCTTGCAAAGTGTTTCAGAACAAATTAAGTGCATCATAGTGAACAAACTTAAATAAAACACCAAGCATAAATACACAGCAGGTGCAAAGTTTCGAATAAGGTATTTTAGACATTTTTTTTTTTTGAAAGAAGACTTTTCTGCTCACAAAGGCTGAAATTATTTTATAAAAAATACAAGAAAATGCACTTATATTGTGAAATATTATTACAATTTAACATAACTGTTTTCTGTGTGAATGTATTGTAAGATATAATTTATTCCTGTGACGCAAAGCTGAATTTTCAGCATCATTACTGCCATCAGTGGTAGTTTAAAATATAGTTCGTTTCTGTTAGTTTTTAGTGCATTTTTTTATTTAAAAATTTCAGTCTTGGTGAGCAGAAGGGACATATTTCTTAATTAATCCCAATGTTTGACCAATAAAGTATGTTTGATATTTTTAGTGTTCTCAAACGTTCTTTGTTAGGAATAAACTGTGGTCGATTTCTTAGACTTATTTGATCAGACTGCCAAAACTTCTATACAAAACTGTTGTAAAAAAGTGTATTTATTGTACTTGCTGAATTAAGCATGCAATATGTTGTGGATAACCATGTAGCAAACTACATTGAAATTGTATAAATACAATAATATCTGCAGTCTATACAATAATAAATTCATAACACAGTGTGTCAGGATAGATCCTGAAGCTCTTATTGTTTGCTCATTTTCAATTTAGGATATGATGAATATGAAAACAGGACACAGACTGCATGCCAAAGACATTTAATAAGCAATTCAAATATTTAATTACGATTCCATAATTTCCATATTTGGTTAGCTGGTTTTATTCAGTCCTGTGAGCTGCTGATATCAGTGTTCACTGTTTCTCTCCAGGGTTATTAAAGTTATTCTCATTTTTATTTAGCTTTATTTAACTTGATGCACTAAACTGACTTTGTAATCATATATCAGTGCTACTAAATGAACTGTTTTTTTTCAGGTGCTGGAGCTTTTGTGTCAGATCCTGCAGACTGATTCTCTCTCGACGGTTCAGCACTGGCTTCTGTTGGCGAGTGACAGAGGTGAACCATTTCCCATTGATTTAATTGATTGATTTTATACAAATAGCTGACACGTGGTGAATGTTCTGCTTTGAAGAGCATTTAAAGACCTTCATGCTACTATCCTAAACTATCAAAATTACACTTTTGCTGATGAAATGTAAAATGCTCTTTTTCCCCCAGAAAATAGACAGAAAGTGCCGATCACTTGTAAAGGCTGCAAAGATTGGTGTTTCTCCTGTCAAGTCAAGTCACATTTATTTATATAGCACTTTAAACAAAAAAAAATGTTTCCAAGCAACTGAACAACATTAATTCAAATTCAGAATTGCAAAGTATAAACTTAGAATTGCGAAATATAAACTCAAAATAGTGAAATATAAATTCATAATTGTGAAATATAAATAGAAAATAGTGAAATATAAATTCATAATTGTGAAATATAAACTCAGAATTGCGAAATATAAACTGAGAATTGCGAAATATAAATTCAAAATTGCGAAATATAAATTCAGAATTTCAAAATGCAAACTCAAAATTGCTAAATATAAACGTAGAATAGCGAAATATAAATTCAAAATTGCTAAATATAAATTCAGAATTGCGAAATATAAATTCAGAATTGTGAAATATAAATTCAGAATTGTGAAATATAAATTCAGAATTGCGAAATATAAATTCAGAATTGTGAAATATAAATTCAGAATTGCGAAGTGTGAATTCAGAATTGCGAAGTGTGAATTCAGAATTGTGAAATATAAATTCAGAATTGTGAAATATAAATTCAGAATTGCGAAATATAAATTCAGAATTGTGAAATATAAATTCAGAATTGCGAAATATAAATTCAGAATTGCGAAATATAAATTCAGAATTGCGAAATATAAATTCAGAATTGTGAAATATAAATTCAGAATTGTGAAATATAAATTCAGAATTGCGAAATATAAATTCAGAATTGCGAAATATAAATTCAGAATTGCGAAATATAAATTCAGAATTGCGAAATATAAATTCAGAATTGTGAAATATAAATTCAAAATTGCGAAATATAAACTCAGAATTGCGAAATATACATTCAGAATTGTGAAATATAAATTCAGATCTGCAAGATTTAAAATCAGATTTGTGAGATGTAACAGAATTGTGAGATTAAAAAGTCACACATAGATATGGTTTTATCCTGTGATATAGACAGGTGTGCATAGTTCTGTGCATTTAATTTGTCATGAGTAAAAACTGTTTTCAATTTATTCAAGTTACTCATGAGAACAACTCTTAAAACAATCATGCATAATAATGCAGTACAAACACAGCAAGGAAGCACGAAGGGTCCTATTAGTTTCTCTTATGGTAACATCTGTGAGTTTAACACTTGGACACGGGCCGATGGTGTCCTGCAGATGGATGTGCTAATGAAGACTCATTAGATGTGTTTGTGCTCTCAGAGAAAGAGCTGGTTCAGGGGTTACTCCAGCAGGCCATGGCCGACCCCAGCTCTCTGACCCAGCAGACGTCTGGATCTGAACTTCTGCCTTTGACGTCTAAAGATCTGCCTGATCACGTGTTCCTCAGCTCATCTGTCAGCCGAAGGAAGAGCATGTGGGTGTTTCCAACAGGGTTTTATTGGAGCTGTCTTATATTATTGGTAGAATTCTGTTCCTATCTGTTTATGCAGTGCACTAATTACTCTCTCTAAAAAGTATTGCATTACCTATTACTAATTACTTTCCCACATCAGCCTCAGCCAGTTCAACAATATAAGAACTGAATTGAAATGCTCTTTTACTTAAATACATAATATAAAATTGCATTTTTTTTTCTTAAACTGAAAACTAAAAAATAAGTATATGTATATATATATATATATATTTAAAGGAGAAAGTTACAGTTAAAACCCTTATTTTAGCATTAGATGTAAATTTATTATGTTAAATATCCTTTATAGTTTTATTTTATGTATAATCTATTCAGTATTTAATTTTATTAGATCAAGAGTAACTGTAATTAAAATGTGGAATGATTAAGAGTAATCCCTTACATTATGTTTTCAAGGTATGTAATTCAATTTAAAGTAATTGATTATGCATTACACTCAACAAGTGTAACTAAGAAGAAACTCTGACTAACAATTAAGCTAATTAGTAGTAATAAATTAATAAATGTTAAATCTAATAAATACTATTTTTGTAAATACAGCAAATGGAAAATTAATTATACCATGCACATTTTTTTTATTTCTTACTCAGTATTTTTTCTCTAGTATTTTTTTTCCAATAAAATGTAATTTATCTATCTAAAAATTGAAATCAGAATTAAGTAAGATTATGCTTAAAATAAGCAAAAATATGTCATTTTGGTCAAAAATATAACTTTTTTTTTTTTTTGCGACCTGTTGGCAGATTTTTTTTTTCTTCTTTCAAGCAAAAACTCACTTACTGTAAATTGATGTTTTTTTTCTCCCTAAAAAATAAGTTATAATATCTGAAGTCATTTTGCTTTTCAAGTAAATATTTTGTTCTAAGAATTGTTTTGTTTTTTATTTTTTTTTAAAAACAAGACAAATATTAAGCAAGCATTTTTTGCAGTTTAAATATAAATATATATACAGTAATAATTATTTGAAATAATATTCTAAAAAAATTGGCAAATTTCACAAATTATAGCAGATAAATATATATTATTTTTTCATCAATAATTATTTGGAATAGTATTAAAGTGAAAAGCATGGTGTAAAGTAGTCTTTTCATTGTAAGTGTTTAAATAATATTTGTTATAGCGATTGTTTTTGGACAGTAATTCCTTCTGAAGGACAATAACTAAGTTAATATTAATTACTACAATATTAATACTGTTTTCCTCATTTGTTCCCGAGTAGTACAGTATTCTTAAGCGTTACCCCTATCATAATATGGTTATATGACTATGATTATGAATGTTTCAAGACATTATTATCTTTCTTTTGCACAGTTCACATCCCGAAGAGACATTACAGGACAATCCAGGTGAGGCTTTTGTACTTGTGTCAGATGTATTGTGAATTGGAGTGTTATTAATACGCCATTGTCATTCCGAGAGGATTGAGTTCATGACTCCACGTAGGCTGCTTTTGGCAGAGAAGATTAATGTTGCTCTCAGCTTTCATTAAAACACGATTTGGCTCTGTTTCAAACTCTAGTGAGTCTCTGTCTGCATCAGAGCTCCTCGTTCCTTTTTCTGTTTCCATTTCGTTTCACCTGGGTAGGATTTTCAAGTGAACTCACAGACTTTGATTAGTGGATTTAAGTGGATCTAGAGCTAAACACTGTAGGAAAGTGACTCTTGAGGATTGAGATACACTGTTCACATAAACAGGTTGCTTAAGCTTTAATATTCATTTAACATTTCCATTGCACAAATGTTCTTTACATTCCATGCTTCTTTTAAATGGTTCTAGTGTGAGTTGATTTTGAAGGATTTTGTCCACATTTTTCGATGTCGAGTCGACACTAGTGTGTATATTGGACACAGATTCTGTTTTTTAGTGTCAGACTCTGAGTCCATCCAATCAGAGAAGATCAAACGTGTTTGATGTTTTGAGACAATCTTAGAACACATTTGTTGTTGTTGTCTCCTAGCAACTGTGCACATGTTTCTGTGTTTGTTTGTTGTTGGTAGTGTTTGCTCCTCTCTTGGTGCTTTACAAAACTCTTTTATATTCCAGCCTCAAAGGAATAGTTCAAAATGACATCAAAAATTTGAAAATCAATCAGATTTGTAGAAATGTAGCATTCAGTGTGTCATCAATGGATGCTCTGCAGTGAATGGGTGCCGTCAGAACGAGCGTCTGATAAAAACATCACAATAATCCACAGCACTCCAGTCCATCAGTGAACATCTGGAGAAGACAAAAGATGAAACAAATCCAGCATTAAGACATTTTAAACGAGTCTATAATCCATAATAACACTTCCTCCAGTGAAAAAGTGTTCTGGTCTGAATCAGGAGAGAAATCTGCACAGATCCAGCAGCGTTTAAACAGATCTAAACTAATATGTGTCTGGATTCTGATGTGAGAGACAACAGCAGATTAACTTTTTTTACTGAAGGAAGCGTTATTATGAATTATGGACTTGTATTTTAGTTAAAAACTAAACTCTTTGAGGTTTACATATACACTCAGAAAAAAGGTACAAAAGCTGTCACTGAGGCGGAATCTTTTTTTTTTTTTTGTAGTCAAGTTTTTGTACCTTATTTACCCCTGAAGTGTACTTATTAAAGGTACATATTAGTATCTAAAGTGTAAATATTAGTACTTATATGGTTCTTATGATTAAGGGTACATGCCCAGTTCCGCTATTGTACCTTTTGTTGTCTGTGTGCATGTGCTAGTGATCTCCTAAATCTTTCTTCTGAAGAAAACATGTTAATAAGTGATCTTGAACTTGTGTTGTTAAATCTTATGATTATTTGTATTTTTTCGTTAATTCTTTTGAAGTGAAATCCAAATTCGAAGAAAAATGCATTTCCTTGTGTAGAAAGAACTTCTTTGAATTATAAAAAATAAATAGATGCATCTTTATACTTTGATATCATGATAAATAAGATATTACAACGAAATGACCGATGCTCTGGGTTTCTTTAAACTCAAATGACTGACTGATTCTCAGGATGTTTTCAGGATCTTATAATAGTCTCAGATTGTTCTCAGGATGTTGTGTTTCTTTGTCTCTTTCTGTTCCAGAGCGGATCGGAGAGGCAGAAGTTCTCACGCTGTACCCAGAAAACACATAATGCCGCTGCTGTCATGAACATTAGCTCGTTTAGCAGTTTCATTATCATAATCATCATGAGTATGTTCAGTTTTAATTTCTGGTTAATAAAGAATAAAACAGGTATTTTTCTTGAGCGTATTTATTGTCTGTGGGAGTCAGGACGTCTCTTGTGAAATGTCACAAGTCAGGCACCAAAACAAACAATTTAGACAGTTTACAGCTCAAATAACAATATTTGCATGGAAGGTTTAATATACTGTGAGCGCTTTAACACACATATGAGATGCACATTTCTATTATAGATCTTAGACTTCCATTGCATTACAATACTTTCAGTTGATAATCACGTCATTTTGAATCAAGAACACTGAACTGAAATAAAAAGTTAAGCAAAAATGCCAATTCTGTCATCATTTACTCAGGAATGTGATGATGCTTTACACTGTTTTGTAATTGTAACAAGAGTAAAATAATTTTTTTGTAAGTTTTACTAGTGTTTTCAGGTAAAAATGATCAACCTGCTATAACAACATGCTTTCTTTGTGCATATCACAGTCCAAATAGTTTGCTCTTTTGCATGTTAAAATCTGTGATGCTTGTTTGCAGACAGTGGCAAATCTGAGGAGCGATCGAAACAATATCGGTGCTCTTCTGAAACACGCGGGAGCTTCCAAGGGTTTTCTCATTTGAAACATTTAATCTCATCGGGGTTCAGTATGCAAACAGCTTCGCTATTGTTTTATTTCCCAGGGGTGAGTTAGTGGCCAGCTGCGAGATCATGTGTTGCATCCGATGCCAGAATAAGAAAACTGATTTTCTTTTAGTGCAGATTGTCCCCCGCTGAAGCACTACTGACATTGTGGAAGGAGAACAGCTGTAATGGAGGGTTGTCATCATCACCCTTTCATTTCTGTTCGTTCCTCATTATTCAGAGTGTATAATCATCATATATCCCTCTGTAATGAGGTGACATTTCTCTGTGATTTAAGGGGAGTGTATAATGAGAGTCTGCACGGTGGAGCATCGATGGCATGCTTTATTCTTTCTTTAATTGAATTGACAGAATTGACAGCAAATGAGTGCATGGATGTCTAAAAGCAGCTCTTTCTGTCAGTGCACTGAAGTCCTTCACACTTCCTCCTGTGTTTCAGAAAGTGAAAGTGTCTGCCATCAACATAAAGCTCAATGGCAGTTTCTCACATGCTTAAGTAATTTCAGAAAACATGAATATTATTTATATTTTATCTTATGACTTCTCACAGACTGTGTTTGTACCTTAAAAGAACCCAAAACAGTGCATTTAATGATGCGGGACAAGGTGTAGTTATGATGTTTGTGTTTTGAAATTCGCCCTCTGAAGTGCACACTAAACCCAACCTCATGCTCAAATCCCTTCTGGATGCAGCAGGAGATGTTTTGCATTTTGCAATAATGTATGTTGTAAAAGTTATATTGAAAAGCCAAATATTGTGAAATATTGAAAGTTTGCAGCATAGAAAATGTTACCCTAAACTAAACAAACTGTGATTGGTTGTTTGACATGTCAGTCAAACAGCCTCATGGGCGGGGCTTGGCCAATGAAAGATGACATGGATTCCAGACCTTCAGCCGTCAGACTGAAGGACTGACTCATTCTGAGATAACAACTGGCTGGATGTACATTATCCCTTACACACACACACACACACACTCACACACACACTCACAGAGACACACACACTCACAGACACACACACACACACACACACTCACACACACACACACACACACACACACACACAGAGACACACACACACACATGCGAGCACATTTTATAATAATAAATTCCTAATAAGGAACAACACATGCCTTGTTATAGTAATCAAAGCAGTTAAAATGTTAATTTAATTACTTAATATTTCTTAAAACCTCATTGCAAAATATTTCACTTTATATATTGCAGTGTAAAAAAGTTGTTGCAATTACTTAAAATGACCTTTTTGTTACAGTAACTTAAGAAATAATAACGTTCAGGCTTGATTTAAAATGAACAATATATTCTTTATGGAAGCCGTTTCCATTAAAAAAAAAAAAAAAATTATATATATATATTCTGACTTTTATAGACTATATATTCTGAATTTGTTTTCTTCAGCTGCATGATATAAACTTGCAGTTCTATGAAATAAATTCACAATTGTGAGATGAAAAGTTACATTACCTGTTTTATTTTTTTTTATTAAATGTTGGAAACGGGCTTCCATTTGTAATTACTATTACTTATTTTAATGTTGAATTCATGCATTACATAAAGAACCTGTTTCTGTCGTGTGGATGCAGGTTGTGTTTGACCAATGAGTGCAGGTCATATGTGACGTGACCTCTGTAACCAGTGCACACTAAAGGTCAGAGGTCAGTCAGTCGCTCAGGCCGCATGATAAAGTGCATCTCTCCGTTATATACACAGTGTCCTTGTGTGAGGATGAATGAGGCTGACACTGAACTTCACCTGCTGACCACATGCTCAAGCACTGGCCGAGCTCCAAACACATCTGTTACAGCACTCATTACATAACAACTAATAACACTGCTAACAAACAACAGACAGTTCTTCTACAGGGTCTCAAACTCACATGTTAATGTTGCATCCTTGATCAAACTGACAGGTTCAATCCCTGAGATCTTGTATTCGGTTCCCTGCTGAAACAGAGGCTTTTCATTTAAAGATTTACAACATAGGACGAAAGAGCAAAACATTCCCTGAGGCATCCAGAAGGACTTTGTGAATGAGACTGGATTTAGTGTTAACACCAATCACTTCAGCATTACTGTAGATCCACGGAAACTCAACTTTAAACCATCTCAATATCTTAAAAAAAATCTAATAATATTATGCATAACCAATATATATATATATATTTTTTTTAAGGATCTTTCCTTTTTCTTATGCATAATATTATTAGATTTTTTTTAGATATAATCTGAGATGTGTGAAACGGTTTATTGTTAAGTTTCAGTAGATTTACAATAATGCTAGCACCTAGCAACAAATGTAGCTATTTTTATTAACTTTATTAACATTTATTTGGCAACTTTTAGCAACTATTGATAAGTGACTCAAACAATAAAAAGGCAAACATTTTCCAACTAGATTACCCAAAAAGATGCCTGGCTGGACACACATTACTTCAGTTGCTATTTACAGTTGTTCAATTAAAAAATAAAGTTAAAAAAAAATAATCTAGAGAAATGGTAAAGTTACTAGTAATTTTCCAGGACATATCCATTATCCGTTGTAACCCTGCAACCTGAAAACACAAAATAATACAATGCGTTATTTAAAATGCAGCTAAAAAACAAAATCAATCTGGAAAATTCCTTCTTAGTAACACAGATGATTGTGATTTTACAAACAAATTTAAATAGATTATTTTGCTTAGATTTGATGCAGTGAGAATTTTGCATCATGATTACATGATGACATCATTGGGCAATGACATCACAACACCGTTTAACAGCTTTCAGCAACATACACTTTAAAGGACTTTTGTGTGTTTGCTAAATCAATACCTTAATATCTTTTTGGCTGTTGATTAACATCATCCAACAGCAACACGTCATCAGATTTGGAGAATCAATGGATGCTCTGCAGTGAATGGGTGCCGTCAGAATGAAAGTCCAAACAGCTGATACAGTAAAAACATCACAATAATCCACAGCACTCCACTGGAAGCAACACTGGAAGTTAAGGGGTTAAGAGGTTAAGGTCAGTGCTGATCTCTCTAGTCAGAGTCAATGAGACTTTAAAGCATTAAACACCTTAGAGAAGAAGAAAAAAAAAAGATTTGAATGCATGCATGTGGAAAAGTTTTTTCTTGTACTGATATTAAATAAAGGAATAATTATCTAAAAAAACAAAAACAAACGTAGCACTTTACAACAAAGTCTCATTTGTTATCATCAGTTGATGCATTACATAACACAAACTTGCAATGAGTAATATATTTCCATGGCATTTTTAACCTTTGCTAAAAAATGTAAACAAATTATTTAACACAATTATTTAATTATTAATAATAAACAAACACACAAATAAAGAAAAAAAATATTTACAGCTATGGAATTATATGAATATTAAATGTATTCTTGTTCCTCCTGAATGTGTCCTTGAAGGCAAAGCCGAATTGAATCCTATCTTAAAAAAAGAAGCCGTTATCTTGGTCCCTGTCCTTCAGCGGCTCTATAAAAGCGTGCCACGGCCTCCTCGTCCTCGCCAACATGCTGCGGGCCGTCCTGAAGCTCTGCTGTGGGATCACATACCCACATCTGCGCAGCATGACAGGTGCCGACTGCAGCTTCAGCTCGATGCGTGAGCTTGTGCTTGCCTTGTGTTTTTATTAATGCAGTCGTTTCCATCCTGCAGGTCTGCAGCGAGCAGCTCTGGCGGCGTTCGGTCTGGAGCTCGCACACTTACAGATGCAAGGACAAATGCCCCTTCCAGCATGGATCCCTTTGAGACGGACTGAAAGTGAGTCTGTGCATTCATGTTTAACTTCAGTTGCCATACAATACTCCAGCAGAGCTGCAGTCCACTTCAAAAGTGTGGAGTCAGTAACTTGTGTGTGTCTCCTGCTCGCCACGGCTGCATTTAATTAATTATAAATACAGTAAAAATTGTGAAATATTATTATAAGTCAAAACATCTGTTTCTGTGTGAGTCTCTGTTAAAGTGTAATGTATTTCTGTGATGCTCCGCTGTATTTCCAGCATCATTCCTCCAGTCTTCAGTGTCACATGATCTTCAGAAATCATGAACATATGATGATTTACTGCTCATATAATAAACATTTCTGATTATTATCAGTGTTGAACACAGTTCTGCTGCACAATATTTCTGTGGAAACATGCATTTTATTTTTCAGGATTCACAGATGAACATAAAGTTATGTGAAATCTTTCGGGAACCATTTAAATGTCTTTATCATCCCTTCTGAATAATGGCATGTGTTCTTTATGAATAAAAGATTGAGTTCTTTCAAATGCAGGAAAGTAAAGAAATTACACTGAAAATGATTCAAAAAAGCATCTTCAGATTTAATGATGTAAGACAATTTTCGATCACTCACATTGACACCAACACTACTCATACTTCATTTTATGTTAATTATTTTGAATGTACACATGAATGTCTCCAGAGACCGAGGCGGTGGAGCAGAGGACGTCTGCACTGGTCGATGAGGACGTGTTTTATCTGAAACAAGGAGAAACAGCGCTGGAGGAAGCTCTGAAGATCGTGGAGTCTGAGGACGGATGGCAACTGGAGACGGCTGAGGTGATCCTCGCTCAATCTAAAATCTTCTCTCGGTGTGTAGATCAACAGAATGTGTTCTCACAGATATGAGGAACGTCTTTTTCCTTCAGAGCAATGGAGATGTGATCTACAGTAAAGTTCTCAGCGGAAACAGAAAGGTTTTCAGACTAGAGGCCGAACTGAACGCGTCTCCAGAGGAACTTCACGAGATCTTGTTCTTCAGACTCGAGGAGATGCACGAATGGAACCCCAGCATCAGACGCATCAAAGTAAGACTTATCTCCTATTACTCGTTTATCATTGCGTTTTATATTATATGCACTGATCAAACGTGTCAGTTAAAACATTTATAATGTCAATAAAATAAAAGCTTTCTATTCATCTGTGAATTCTGAAAAATACATTGTATCACTTCTAGATTGATGATCTCTGGCATCTCTCAAGGACACAGCGCTGTTTAATATTAATATTCTCTCCTGATAAATCAATAGAGCTAGAAGTTTTCAGATCAGAGATAGATGAGGTTTCTCTCATCCTCTGTAAAGGTCACACAGCATCTGCTTTTAAGACTGCTTGTGTTAATAATCTGAATAAAATATTAAACAGAAATGATGTAATACTAGGCCCATGCTACTGTAATACATGCTCTATACTTGTTCTAATTGTCATTCACGCAGCAGTGCTTATTAATATGAAAATTATTCATAAGGATGCATTATGAATAATAAGTAAATACATTGATTCTCCACACTTAAGACTGATAGTAAATTATAAATTGTTATGCAATCAATAAGCTACAGAAAACAGGCTGAACAGAGAGAGAAACAAGGCGTCTAATGGAAAAACACACTATTAAAATAACGATCTTGCATTTAATTAACTTTAAGTGTAATTAGCAGGACAACAGTGTTTTTCTAAATGAATTAGGACAACTGTTTGCGTGAGTTATGACCCACTTTTAATGAAATTATGATCAAACTACGTTGAGTTAGAGAAAAGGTTTTGTAACAGCATTTAAACATGATCTTTCCCTTCACCAAAAACACATAAATTATCTCTTATTTTTAACAGTTTTCTCCTTGTTCAGGTCTAAGCAAAGCATGCTGGGAACAAGAAATCTACTGCTCAATTTATAAAGCTAACAAGACAATTTAACTTAACACATAATGCACAATAAACACATCATGTCACCAGAACTCATCAAAATAGTGTAGCCAACTAAAAAGGTTTAATTAAATCAATGGACTTGAATTTATTACTTGCAAATGCATTCATTTATGTTTTTTATGATCACTATAGGACACAATTCTCAATCCTTAAGTCACTCTTTCCCCAAACTCTTCATACAGCGAACACAACATCAGTCTGTGAGCTAAACTGAGAATCATTTATCATTGCTTTGGCACAAAATGCATTAATTCAAATTACATGAATTCTTTTATCACACTCACACAAACACCAAAACTTGATGTAGCCTACCTATACAAGCCTGTTTACATACTGTTTTAAAAACTGTTAAAGTTCAAAACCTAGCACAGTACAAAAATAAGAAAAAATATTTGCATATAGCTAAACATCTTCACAAGTGTTAGTCTTTTACTTTCATTACCATCTATACAAAAAGAGGAAAATTTAGGAATAATTTTGTACTGTAATGGAGACATGGACTGTGTAACATATTAATTATAAACAGTGGAGTGTCATTGTTGTGTTATGATAGTATTATTTTTTCTTCTGAAAACCTTTGCTATGTTAGAATGATTTGATTTGATGCATTTATGATACATTTATTATTTTTATTTACTTAAATGTAAAACGTTTTACAGATTGATCAGAAAATAAACAAGAATGCATTTGCATCGTAATTTTCTGTAATTCTGACATATGAAGTGGAGTTGTCGTTCGAAGTTCTAGATGATTCATTAGCAATGTTGAAAGGGGCGTGTCCATGTGAAATTCTGTTTTGTTTTGTTTAGACTCTTTGTTTAGACTGTTATGTTTCCGTTAAAATAACGAAAGACCAAACTCTGGCTTTATGCCGCAGGTGCTAAAACACGTGGGCAGGAACACCTTGGTTACACACGAGGTTTCGTCGGAAACAGCGGGAAACCTGATTGGCCAGCGGGACTTTCTGAGCGTCAGACATTCGTCCACACGCGAGTCACGTGTTTATCTGGGCGGAGCCTCGACGCGGCTGGAGTCTCTGCCTCCTCTGCCGGGGATTGTCAGGTAAACACAGCGCGTGCAGGATTGAAGCCTTCAAAACACTCGTTTAGCCAATCTTTATGACATTTTAAAATAGCTAACTTATTCACCCTCATGTTGGTCCAATCACAATAATGCATGAGCTTGTTCCCTTTTAAACGTGCACTCCCGTCATTTGAAAAAAAAAACCTATATATATATATGTATATATATATATATATATATATATATATATATATATATATATATATATATATATATATATATATATATATATGCATAATTAATAAGGGTTTGGATGGATGAGGGTGAATAACTGATGACAGTTTTTCCTGTATATTATTTAATAAAGGCTACATTTTGATGAAGTTAGTATAACAGGACACAATTTGAAAGTGTTTTCTGATGGTTAAGACCATTCTGGTCTGGTGTTTGTGTTCAGAGCTGAAAACGGCCCCACCTGCATCATCCTGTATCCGCTTCAGGACCGTCCTGACCGCAGTCGCTTCGTCTGGCTGCTCAACATGGATGCAAAGGTACTAAACATGCACTTGTGTTATGATTTATGATTCTACTAGTGCTGTCAAACGATTAATCACATCCAAAATCTGATGTGATTAATCAAAACCAAAAGCTATATAATCATGCATATAAAAATGCACACACATACATGTATTTAAATAATGTGTTGTGTTTTGAGCATGTCCTTGTGTTTTCAGGGATGGCTCCCGCAGTCACTAGTGAACAAGGCTCTTCCTCGAGCTCAAGTGGACTTCACTAAACACCTGCGGCACCGGCTGGCTGCTCAAAACTCAGACAACAACAGATACTGAGAGTCAGACATCAACACAGACGATATAGGAACACAGACATGCAACACACACCTCAGACGAACTGTTAGAAACTCCGCTTATCAGAGCAGAACTACTATGAAATTGATCCAACAATATAAAATGACAATAAAAAATATTTTTCACTGGAGTATTATTTCAATATCATTATATATATATATATATATATATATATATATATATTGACATTTTTATATTTCAGGTTTTTTAATTTTATATTCCTGTTTTCATTTTCATTTTAGTTAAAATTATTAATGTAATGTTATTAGCTTATATGCATATGAAATAATTAAGTTTAATTATTTTTTTTTACATAACTATAATAACTTTTATAGTAATGCTTTGTTTTTGTCACAATTGCAATTCTGAGATGTAAACGAATTAAATCTATAATTATATATATATATATATATATATATATATATATAACAAATTGTATTGAGAACTATTTTAAATAAAAGATTCAAAATATTAATATTACTTTTATAAATTATTATTTAAAAAAAATTACTATTCAAAATACTATAAAACCATTCTTTTAATCACTGCTGCATTATCATAATATATATATATATATATATATATATATATATATATATATAAATATATTTATTTATAATAGTTTAATTTTTATAAATATCTCTTTATAAATCTGTAAATTATATTTTTTGGATGAACTATACAGTATACATATATTATGCACTTAAAAAAATATTTGTATTAAATATTTTATAAAAATATAAAAAAATTCTCCTAGAATAATGAAGTACAGTAATAATTTTGACTTCCAGGAATATCTGAAATGGCACGAACATGATCAAAACTGCAGATTCACAGTGGCTGAACAGAAAAGGTTTCACATTTCCATTTTTATTTGTGTTATGTTATAAATGATGAGTTCATGAGTTGTTCTCTGAGCTGCTGCTGGCTGATATTACAGATGTACTTTAAAACATTACAAATCAATACAAACAAATCTATATTGAACAGCTATGAATCCACTCCGGTTTCTGCAGAGATGAATGGAGATTGATTCGTTTCCCTCACATCCGTCTGCTTTTTGACTTCATTTCTTTTCACAGTCACTTCACTGTTCCATTAACAACTGCAACTGTGAACTTTAAATATGACTTTTCCCTGCTATGCTGCTCTCTTCCAAAACCAAGTGAGCTGTCGTTTATTATAAACACAAACTACCATTCAAAAGTGTCTTCTGTTCAACAAGGCTGCATTTATTTACTTAAAAATACAGTAAAATTGAAAAATATTTTTTGAATTTAAATGAATATTTTACTATGTTAATATATCGTAAGATATAATTTATTTCTGTGATGCTCCGCTGTATATTCAGCATCATTCCTCCAGTCTTCAGTGTCACATGATCTTCAGAAATCAGAATAATATGATGATTTACTGCTTAAGAAACATTTCTGATTATTATCAATGTTGAACACAGTTCTGCTGCACAATATTTCTGTGGAAACCATTTTTTTTCCCCAGGATTCACAGATGAATAAAAAAAAAAAAAAAAAACAGCATTTATTTGCAATGTAATCCTTTATAACATTATAAATGTCTTTATTGTCACATTTGATCAATTTAATGCATGCTTGATTAATAAAAGTTGTATTTTTTTTTTTTATAAAATAAAAATAGTTTAACTAAAATAAAAACTTAACTTTGGTGCAATTTAAAATTTAAAAAAAGAAATGAAGGTCATTTTAAATTGAGATTATTAGAGTATGCTTTCAAAAGAAAATAGCATTTCTGCCTTTCTACTTCAAATTTTCACATTTAATTTAATTTTACTTGCAGTTTCAATTATTTGTGACATTTAGCAATTTTTGAATGATTTGTAAAAAAAAAAAATTATATATGCAATTTACAGTGTAGTTCAGATTTGTACAAGTTCTCCAGTATTGAAGCCAGAAGCTCACAAGTGACCCACACAATGAGCTCGACTGAGTCCGAGTCAAACACAGGACACCAATAATACATGCATTAGAACAAGATATTACATCAGGTGAAGAAAGATGCACAAACACAACTTAGAGGCATAAAGAAGGACGTTTGTTTAGTTTGAAAACCTAAAAGAGTAGATGTCGTGTTGGTTTTGTGGTTAATGAATCATGTTAATGTGATTCTCTACATCTATTAAAATCACCAAAACACCAGAGACTTCAACAATCGTGAAGAAGAGTGACGTTAGTGAAGAGAAAAGATCTAATGCATGACATTCACACACTTTAAAGAAGCATGGAGGATGATCTATAGTTTGGTGCTGCTGTATTTTAGTACTTGACATTTTGTTTTCATTTGCACCGCAGAAACCAGTGTTGACATTTATTGCTATTAATATTCCAAACAATATTGTTACTTGAAGCAAAACAAATGGTAAGGAAACTTTAATTTCAACTGGTTGCCTAGGCAACATTTCTCATTTCCATTTAGTTTCACTTAAAGTACTCAAATAACTAAATACTGAAATAAATAAGCTAAATGTATTAAATTAAAAATTAATAAAAAATTATATAGACATATTTAAAAATGAAAAACTAATTAAAAAATACAAAAACAAAACAAAAAAAAAATCATTAAAACTTCAAAAGAATCATTAAAACTTAAAGTTAAATTAAATAAAAACAGAATAAAGTAAATATATTTAAAAAAAACATCTAATTCAAAATATTTATAAGATACATTTACATATCTAGAAGAACGATGAAGGTGAAGTTATTTTTTTCTCTCAAAGCAAGCCATGCTTTAATATTTGACATTTTATTTTAATCTACACTTGATACCTGTGATATAGTTTATTTGCCTTGGTTTTTCTAAATAAATAAATGTTTTAAAAAAATGTGCTAATTTTAAAGGGATATTTCCCAAAAAAATTACAATTCTGTCACTATATACTCACCCTCAGCTCACCATCAATTGTTAGGCTACTAAATATTTTTCAAGAAAGGTATAAAAAAATATATAATTTACAATAAAGTAGAAGCCAGTGGTAAATTATAAAATTTTACCATTGCCTGTCACACTGCAAAAATAATAATAATAATAATAATTGTTTTGTTTTTTTAAATAACTGTAATTCAGTAATTGTAAGATAATCTTTAGGATACCATTAAAAATATAATTAAATATTTCTTACATATATTGGCAAAAGCCAACTAGTGAAAATGCTACAAGTTTGAATTTTTCTATTTAATACAAAGATTTTTCTTTATAATATCAGCACAAAAATAAAAAAATTTTGTAATAGAAAATTACACAAATAAAAAAAAAAAATCTTCATTTTTTTTAATTTTATATATTTTAATTGTAGTAGTTCATAAACAAAACCAGATGATCATGTTTTCCATTATAATTGTGAATAATGTTTATTTTTTATTTTTTTGTTTGTGTTATTACGCATTAAAGGCTTAGTTAATTTCCAGGTTTAAACAGAATTTTTAACCACAGATATGAATTATGCATCTAAAATGACCAACAGCCTCTGGATCTGCTCAATGACCAAACAGCTTTAAAGCAAACCAGCTTGACGACTAATCACTTAATGAAGCCCACACTCGTTCCTCTAGTTTGTTTTTCTAGTTGTCAAACTCAATACATATTCTTTGTCACTATTATTTGTGCAGCTTCAAGCCAACCCCAGAAGCGCTGAAGGCTGAAACGTGTGCACATGTTTATGCATGAGATTAAAATGCCATCTGCTTGAGTAATGCAATGAAAATTAAACATAAATTTCTCATGTAAGAGTTAGCACAAGTGTCATGGACAGAAACACAATCTGCTGTAAATTATTGCAGCGTCTCGTTACTAACTAATTAATGAGTGCGGGATTGGCATGTTGCTGGATACGCGCCGGCACAGTGTCAGTCAGCGTACACACACACACACACACACACACACACACACACACACACACACACACACACACACACACACACACACTCACACACACACACACACACACACACAGGCAGGCAGAAACATGCACTTAAAGTTAAATGTACTTAAAGCTGAATGCACATGCACTTAAAGCTGTGTTTGATTGACAGCAAAACTCTATTAAAATAAATAATTATCAATCAATTATAACCTATATTAAATAACATAAATAATAAATAATAATAATGCATTAGTTTAGGGCTGCATGATTATGACAAGATCTTAATTGTCGATTATTCCCTTGAAATTTTAATCGCGATTATTAATTATAGATTATCACAATTTGCATTGAATGATGTTTATACCATTGTTTGATGCAACTGCATGCCGCATTTTTATATGAAAATAAACAATCTGAAAACACTCTGAAAAACTTTTAGTGCTTTATTATGTTAAGCCTCAGATGTCAACTATACATCGGATTTGTTTCTACTTTAAATTATATAAAAGTAAAAATATGAATGGTATTATAATGTTATACTAAAACTTTTACACATTAGCTTTTTGTGGATCCAAAAGTTTACACTTACACCTTAAAACATGGGTTGATGTTTACATTGGTCTGAACAAAAACAGCGGACATGTTTAATAAAAATTCACTGTTTTTCATTGTCTGCCAGCAGGAGGTGCTTTTGGGAAAGCAGAATGGACACATTCCCTCCCTTCAAATAAATCTCAATCATTTTTTTCTTATATGATACAAAATAATTTCCTCTGTTTACTTGCACCTAGTGAAATCAAAAGACACTTTCTGTAGGAAGATGGACCAAATAGATCTTAAATAAGAAACTTTCAAATAAAAACAGATTTGGTTAAAACAGATTTTTTTAATTGTGTACAATTATGGAAAAAAAATACAAGAAGAAATATTAATTATTACACCCATGTGTTAAAACTTAGGGTATTTTCTGTAAATTTTTGATAATTGTTATTCATTTATTCCAATGTACAGTATTTGAATAGGGTACTATTTAAAATTCAGGTATGCCAAAATCAGTAAAAAAAAAATCGAAATATGCCAAAGAGCTTAAGGGTTAAAAAGTGCACTGTGGCGAGTGGGGCGGGGCCGAGAGGCGTGGGAACGAGGAGTGAGGCCAGGTGTAGTGATTGGAGATGAGCTACACCTGAGCCCCACCGCTAGTATCGAGTCCCACGTAGGAGATGGAAGGATATAAAACTGGAGCGACGACCGTGAAGGACGAGAGAGGACCAGGCCTGGGACGTTATTTTAATGTGTGTGCTTTTTATTTATGCGCACCAGTCGGCCGTGAGGGGCTGGTGCGCCGTTTTGTATTTATTTATTAATTATTAAAATGAGTTTTGATTGTGCGCCGGTTCCCGCCTCCTTCTTCCCGATGAATATGGAGATTTGTTTGTTACAGTGGTGCCGAAACCCGGGAGAAGGAGGGACGCGCTGCTGAAGATCCCTCGCCGCTGTGGTGAATCCGCGGTGCCCTCGAGCAGGCGAGGTATGTGCCGCCAGGGACGCTCGAGGCGGTGGGCTGGAGCGAGTTGCCGGGGACGGGCGAGCTCGCTGCCGACCGCCCACGACAAGGAGGTGCGGCTGCCGTCCGTGAGGGAGCGGAGGAGTCGGCGCCGTTCGCCAGGGGGCCGGAGCCTGCCGCCTCCGTGACGGAATCCGGAGGGGCAGGGAACGGGGGACTCCTGCCGCTGCCCAAAATCGGAGGAGCCGTCGCCGTCCATCGGGCGGCGGAGGAGTGTCGCGCCGTCCGCCGAGGGCCGTCCAGTGCCACCGCCAGGCACCGCGGAGGAGATCACCCAGCTGGTGGAGGGCCGAGCAGCAGTGCGTCTGGGAACCGGATTTTTTTTTTTTTTTTCTCCTCTCTCCCCTCTCTCGTCCTTGTCGCTCCTCCTTCCATCTCCTTTTCTCTCGCCTCGTCTGTCCTACCCCCAGGTTCCTGCAGGTCCCCGTGAGCGGTCCCCCCCGGAGGGAAGGGGGGGGGGGGGGGGGGGGAGTAGAGCGCAGTCTCGAGGGTACCCCCCGGCCTGCGAGGGGCGATGGGGGTATGTGGCGAGTGGGGCGGGGCCGAGAGGCGTGGGAACGAGGAGTGAGGCCAGGTGTAGTGATTGGAGATGAGCTACACCTGAGCCCCACCCCTCGTTCCCACGCCTCTCGGCCCCGCCCCACTCGCCACATGCACAAATTAAGTTCCCCCAAGAAACTTTGTGTTCACTCCCCGATACATTTTGTGATCAATTTTAACGAATTATTATAAATAAAACAAAATATCTGCGTCAACCTGATCATTTTTGCAACAAAACTTTGTGTCCACTTACAAAACCTTTGCATTTCCCTGATAAAGTCTGAATTAGCATTAAAATCTTTTACATTCACTTACAAAACTTTTGCATTATTAACAAAAATTTCTGCATTCCGACAATTAATTTTGCATTGACATTTTACATTTTTGGGTTTACTTACAATACGTTTGCATTAAAATTCTAATCTTTTACACTTTCTCTTTCACTTTCAAACCCTTTGCATTCCCAATAAATACTTCACATTCACATTTTGTCAAATTTTTATATTTTTTTCTGTTTTCATTTTAATTTTTGTCAAAGTTTATTTTTCTTCATCCTCTTTTGGTTTGCCTAAATGAAAATATGTTTCCTTTTAGCTCTAGTTAACTATAACAGGTAAAAGAAGTCCACAAAGCTCTCACTTATTAACATTAGTTAACAGTGAACCTCTAGTTCTATAGCACTTGTTAATCTTATTCTAATGTTAATTTCTCTACATTTACCTATGCAATTTTTATTTAAATCAAATGTTATATCTGTTATTATTAGTTAATGCATTGTGAACTCATATAATCAACAATTTTTAAATGCTGTAAAATGCGCATATTTCATTGATGCATTCGCAAATAAAAGCTTATAGTAAGTGCTACCGCATTAAAGTGTCTAAAACTTCATTAAATGTCTAAATCCTGCTCTGAACGAGCAAACACTGGCTGATCGAAAGAAAACATTTTCTTGGATTTCTTTACACATTGTCTCTCACTCCATAAAGCACAAAAACAAACACTTTGAGACTCTATGAATGTGTGTTTAGCTATAATTTGAGGAAAAAACTGTCACTAGAAGCAAGCCGAATCTTAAAAACCTCCCTTTGGGAACACGGTCCACGACACAAATTACTCAGAAATGAAGAAAAGCTGCGATTACAGAACTGGCTCACAGGTCTGTTCTGACAGGTGTCTGACAGCAGAAGAAAAGGATGCTAAACACAAATAACACAAATAACACAATGCAATGAACTGCATAAACATGCACAGTTAAAATAATGTCAAAGGAGAAAACACTTCCCAGATTCTGTATGATTTTTCATTTAGATTTTAATGAGGTCTGAGTCATATATTCTTAAATATAATATAGTATAGTGTGTGTGTGTGTGTGTGTGTGTGTGTAGTGTGTGTGTGTGTTTGTGTATAGTGTGTATAGTGTGTGTGTGTTTGATAGTAGACAGAAAAAGATGCACATCATGGCCCCGCCCCCCTTGGTTGCATGTTCCCGGGGGCGGAGTTTATCAGGGTTTGTGATGTCACAAACCCAGGAAGTAACTCGTTGTAGTCCCTACCAGCTTTTTTTGTAGGCATTAAACTGCTGTCATTTTAAAATATCGCCATCTCCGTTTGCATTGAACATTCAGTGTCATAACTTTGCAGATATCGTTTAAGCTAAAACACGAACATTACACACTAGCAAACATTACAAAAAGTGAAATTGCAAACAAACACCCCTTTAATTTAATGCATGTCTGCACTATTTCCTCATGTGTGTAAACTCTGATTCTGATTCTTACGATGTTCATCAGCGTCAAGACGTAGTTATGCACGTGCTCTTTTCCATGGAAGCGCACGACCGAGTCGTCCACGCGAGCAGCACCTCGATGTTGTAGTCATCTCTCTCGGCGTGTCTGGATGAATGTAGACGTGAAACATTAAACGTTGTTTCAAAGTCTAAAAGAGCATGAATTTTGCATTTCAGAACAAGGGAAGTGCACACAAGCAGAAGAAACTGCTGGTCAGTTTTAAGTTTCTATCATTTTTTTGCTTTTTGCTTTAAAAATATGAAAAATGTATTTGATTATTTTACCCAATATTTTTGTGCACTAGTGTTCATTTAGTATAACAGAGCTACTGTTATAGTTTTTATTAATATTTTGAATTTGTTTTTATTTTTATGTTTTCTATTTTGATTTCTATTAAAGTTATGTAATTGTGTTTAATTTTTATATATTTTTTTATATATATTTTTTTATTAATTTTATTTTGGTTTTAGATTAAGTTATTTTAGTCCATTGAGTTAAATCTTATTTTAGTTCCACTGAGATAATATTATAGTTTTTATTAATATATTTATATCATTTTTTATTTTTATATTTTTCATTTTAATTTCAATTTTAGTTATAAAGTACATCAAGTTAATCTCCTGTTTATTTTAGTATACTATTTTTATTATTATTATCTTAGTTTTTAGTTTAGTTTTTAATTGTATATTTTCCATTTTGTAATAATTTCTTTTTTTATATATATATATATTTTTATTTCAGTTTTAGCTCGTGTTATTTTAGTACACCACGTTAAACTAAATTTAATTTAATTTTATTTAAAGTAATATTTTTTAAATGGTTTTAGTTCTAGCTAACTACAGTATAATAATGCCTTTCAGCCAGCAGCTGACTGTTTAAATAAAGCTGAGGTTTATTTAATATTTATTAATATTTTGCATGAAGAATTCAGTATGCAGAACCAAAACTAGAATGACAGACAGAAAAATGATCAAATCAAACCTCTAAATGCATAACTAAAGGTCAGAAAACACCAGAAGGTCGGGTACAAATTCTACTGAAGCAAAAGAAAGGTACAGCGGATGTAAACATCACAGTGAAGAAACACAGAGGACTCTCTCCATAAAACAGCTGCAAAACTACAGGAGATTTCAAGGGTTATATGTTTTGATTATTAGTCTTCTTAAAAGCTGCTTTATGGCTTCACCAACCTCTCTTTCATATTGCATCTAACAGACGCTTTCAGACGTTCTTCCTCGTCTTGTTCCGCTCATGTTTCTTCATCGCTCTCGTGTGAATCTGTTATAAAGCACTGGTGTCCTACATGGAAACATCTATCTCAGGATCAACAACACCTGTCTACTGCTTCTACTATTTCATATCACTTGCATCATCGATCAAATGAAGGTCCATGGGACAGCGAGTCATGGTGTCTCAGTAAATAATTAATGCACAGAAGCTTTCACGGGAAAAGAAACCCAGACAAAGTGACAGTGTCTGAGTGTTTTAGAAAAAGTGGAAGTGCAACAAACTAATTTTTAAGAAGGTATTTTCATGGCATTCTTTGGATTATAACACAGCACATGAATATGGTGATCTTTCGATTTTAAAAGCTTTTATATAAAATAGAAATATAAATATTTTGTAACATTATAAATGTCTTTTAATGTCACGTTTGATCAGTTTAATGCATCCGTGCACTGGTATAAAGTATAAATCTCTTGAAAAAATATAATAAAATACTAAGGATTTTTTGTAATATTAGTAAAATTAATAGCAAAATTACAAGTAAAATTGATTGATTTTTTATTTTTGATTGAGCTATTTTTGTAATTTCTCCATTGGGGTCTGGAATTAAATAAATCTTGTGCATCATGTTTCCTGGCCGGTCACGTGACCATGTCTATGATGGAAACACAAATAGCCGCTTCCTGATACAGTTAATTAAAAACAAGACATTTAATTTCTGTGAGGACCGTGTAAACATGACGGCTTGTCCCGATTTGATCATGAATTCAGGGAGGTCCGATTGAATCTAGCAACTGCAAAGATCTTGGACACAGAGATAGAACAGATACTCTTTCACAGCTTTCCATATCGCCATGCATACTCTAAACTGGATTTGCTGTGGGCTTACTATGGAGACGAGCTAAAGTTAGAGACTGAGATAATCAAGGCATTGACTGAAAATGACAGCTGTCACATTTAGTGTTAAAGGCTGCTTAAACACATGCACAGCAAACTTTTAAATCATGTGCATTTCTGCAGGGTGCGTCTAGAAGCACATGGACCTCCATCAGCGATAACTCTCTGGTTGGAGGCAGATAAAGCAGAATACACTTTGCTGCATTGCATTAGAGCTCTAATGTAAGGACTTTCTGTGTCCATCAGTGCACTCTATCAATATTGTCATAATCACTGGATCCTGTACAGTCAGCTAGAATGAGGTTTGGTTTGACAGACTGTGGATAAGAGCAACCGAGCGGATCGATACCGGCTTCTGAACATGTCACGCAGTGCAGCTGTCAAAAACAATCAGATTTCATGTATGTGACATTACTTTGAATCAGAAGCATTTTCATGCATCTTGCATTTGAGGCCTAACATATACAGAAAAGTATGTGAAATACAAATGCTTCCATAGCTTGCGACAACAATGAAATGTCAGAATCCAAGTCACAAAGCAACAAAAGCATTAGTGTCTTTCTGCCACAGCAAAGCATTATGTTGTGCTTTATACAAGCCTACACTGCAAAAGCTTGTCCAGAAATTGACCTTCAGTGCTTTTCACCATGTTTTCTGTTGAACTTAGCATGCATTGTGCAGCACGAATAGCCAAAGCGCCAGACCTCTACATGCATGGTCTGACATGAATATGCATCATGTGCATGCTGCAGATATGAGATGTGTGTGTGTGAAAGACTTCAGAGAGACGTTTGGACCACCTTCAGCCTTTATGATCGTGTCGGGTACGCTTCAGAGATTCAATGCCATCATAAAAGTGGTCTGTTCACCATTAGGCCATTACCATTGCAGCTGCCAAATGAGACTATAATTATATTTCATCCTTGTTGACATCAGTATGCACTTAGCGCTCTGTGTGCCAAAACAGACACATTTCAGAGAACAAGATGCTGAGTTTAGTAAACAACGGGTTGAATTCAATCATTTAGATTTCTGCAATCTTCCCACAGTGGGTCTCTGAAGGTTTAAGGTCTAATAAAGAATGAGGAAAATCACATTTAGTCCGGTCTCTCATCAATACAAACATGATTTGCAGGAACTGGAGCAGACGGTATGTTTCGATTTGAATGTTATTGAGCCTTTTTAGGATGAAATGACTAAATATCTCCACCTTATTCATCAATAGCTAATTAGAGTTTCAAACTTTAATTATGCACAATGATTTTTTTAGAATTACATTAAATTCTCACGTTCCATTTATTTAATTACAAATCCAGTCTGGCTTATGTCTGCAAATCTGCATGATGAAAATACAATAAAAATCAGTTTTAATGCAACTTCCAGTTCATTAAGCATGCCTCATGTATAAGGTCAAGTAAAGTGCTTTGCATTATGGGATACAATTTCAAAAAACTGTTGCACATATGCAAAGACAAATCTAGCAAGTTTTGCAGGTGCATTCTACTATATGCGCTGAAAATGTGCCTTCTATGCAATGCATACTTTTAACACACATTTGAAATCTGTTATTCTTAATGCATTTTCATGCTTCTTATAGCAGCTAGACTCACACTGCTGACATTCACAGGTTAAAAAAACCATTAATGCATCACAAATAAACACTTCTGCTGCAGCTGGAGTCTATCACTTTCATTTTCTCGTCTCTTAACAATATTTTCGGTTCTGTCCGGGACAGCGGTGCAGGACAGTGATTAGCTAAGAGAGTAGTCAATGTGTCCGTAATGAATGATCTCACTGTGTGTGTTAACGTGCCGGAGGAACAGAGCCTGCTGCTGAGGGGAGTATTGAGTTGCTCTGAAGAAGCAAAGCAATTGTGGCTGCCTCCTAAAGCGCTTTTATTAAACTAATAACAGTGGAGACGTCCTGACACAGAAGCGCTGGGTGTGTGTCGAGCACTCACAACAACACACACATACTGTACAAGCTCATTTATGTCATGGAATAGAATAGTTTTGTTTCACAGTTTGGACTTTTTTCCCAAGAATTTTAAGATTACATCTAACACATATAATTCATAGTTTATATGCTGCAATATTGACATGTTTCCTCCGAGTTCTGAGATTTTATCTCACAATTCTTTTTTTTTCTCCATAATTCTGAGTTTACATCTCGGTTCTAACATCTGGGTTTATAACTTGCAATTCTGACTTTTTATGTTGACATATGTTTAGTTTATATCTCACAAATCTGTCATTTTTCTCTAAATTCTGAATTTGCATCTCATAATTTTGACTTGTTTTCCTTAGAATTCTAAGTTTACATTTTGTAATTCCGATTATTTTCCCCTCTGAATTCTGAGTTACACTGTAAAAAATTTCCTGTAGAAATTACAGTAACTTACTGGCAGCAGTTTGCCAGTAACTTACTGTAAATTAAACTTACAGTAAAAATACTGTATTCATATTTACAGTACCATTTAACTTGCTGTAAATGTATTTGCAGTAATATATTTTTTTACTGTAAAACACAATTATGTTTTTTTCTCCTTTTATATATTTTAATACAATAAAATATTACTTTACACTGTGAAATTTACTGTAATTGGTTCACTTTTATTATGCATTGTAAAATTTAACAAATTATTGTATTTCAACAGGTCTCATGTCTCAGTAGTAAAAACTATAAAAAGAAACAAAAGACTGTTTAACTTCTTTTATTGGTTTAATAGTTAAATTGTAATACTTGAAATAACATTTTAATATTCTTGCAGATTGTACTTTCAGTTTTCCAAAAACTTGAATACATTTCATTTATACATAAAAGTTTCATATTAAGAGCATTTTAAAACAACAGACATGAACAGATTCAGTCATAAGAACAATCTTAAAAATTTACAAATTTAGAAAACTCCTGTGTAGAATGTATTTGCTCTTAGTAGCTTAATAGTTTTGCCAGCTGAAATCCAGAAACTCCTTAAAGGGATAGTTCACCCAAAAATCAGAATTAGGTCATTAATAACTTACCCTCATGTCGTTCCAAACCCGTGAGACTTCCGTTTATCTTCAGAACACAGTTTAAGATATTTTAGATTTAGTCCGAGAGCTCTCAGTCCCTCCATTGAAGCTGTGTGTACGGTATACTGTCCATGTCCAGAAAGGTAAGAAAAACATCATCAAAGTAGTCCATGTGACATCAGTGGGTCAGTTAGAATTTGTTGAAGCGTCGAAAATACATTTTGGTCCAAAAATAGCAAAAACTACGACTTTATTCAGCATTGTCTTCTCTTCCGGGTCTGTTGTGAGACAGTTCAAAACAAAGCAGTTTGTGATATCCAGTTCATGAATCATTCGATGTAACCGGATCTTTTTGAACCAGTTCACCAAATCAAACTGAATCTTTTTATACTGTTCGCGTCTCCAATACGCATTAATTCACAAATTACTTAAGCTGTTAACTTTTTTAATGTGGCTGACTCGAGAACGAGTCAGTATTTTGTTCATTATCTGGCTCAGCTCGGTGTTCATCTTCAGTTCTCTCCTCACAGCAGTTCAGTCAGTGTACTTTATGAGTAAATGAATTACTCCGGGATATTGGTTTGTTTGAACTCAGAAGTGTCAGCCACATTAAAAAAAGTTAACAGTTTAAGTAATTTGTGGATTAATGCGTATTGGAGATGCGAACCATTTAAAATGATTCAGTTCGATTTGGTGAACTGGTTCAAAAGGATCCAATTACATGGAGTGATTCGTTCGCGAACCAGATATCACAAACTGCTTTGTTTTGAACTCTCTCTCACAACAGACACGGAAGAGAAGACAATGCTGAATAAAGTTGTAGTCTTTGCTATTTTTGGACAAAAACGTATTTTCGATGCTTCAAAAAATTCTAACTGACCCTCTGATGTCACATGGACTACTTTGATGATGTTTTTCTTACCTTTCTGGACATGGACAGCAGACCGAACACACAGTTTCAATGGAGGGACAGAGGACATAAATGGAGGTCTCACGGGTTTGGAACAACATGAGGGTGAGTTATTAATGGGTGAATTAATTTTTTGGGTGAACTATCCCTTTAATGAAGGAGGATACATGAGGGTTCAGACCAGAGTTCTTCCTTTGCACCATCTTCCCACTTCTTCTGATGACGTGGAACTTTGAGGAGCACTTGCTGTTGTCAGGGTTATCATTTAACCTTTACATAACAGAAAAAAAAGTTAGATCATTTGATGTGAAAAATGTCTAACAAAACAACCAAATATTCACAACACAACCAAATACAGAAATGCACTGCAAATGGCACAGAACACAAAGGAAATATTTCCAGGGGACCCAATATGTGACGAACCCGGATGGAGCATGTTTAGTACTCAACGTCTACTTTTATTTTCTTGCAAAAAATACAGAGATTACATATTTATGACATACAACTTTATATACAATATAAAAAATGTAAAAAGAACATGAGGGTGAGATATTAATCTATACATTAGTAACATTGTAAAAAAAATTGTAATGTTATGTTTAAATAAGTTTCATAGGTAAGAAATGTAAGGTAATGTAGGATCCAAAGATGAAACAGCTACTTTTAAAGTTGAGACACACACAGATAAATAAAGCATATTACGAAAACTTTTTTTGTATAAAATGTATTTATTTGCAACAGTTATGTTAACAGCAAAAATAAGACATTTATGTCCTAAGTACAGCTATTAAGCTGATAGACACCATGCTGCTTTGTCACGAGAACATCCCAGGTTAAAATAATGAGGAAATTACGTTGCCTAAATCCGAAATCGCCCCTTAACACTCATTCACTCATTTCTACATTAGTCCACTAATACGGTTCACTTGAAACTGTGAATGAATTCGGACAGCCGTTGATCGCGCATTGGATGTACACAGTCGGGTTCGTCACTTATTGGGGTCCCCTGAAAACATTTCCATTGTGTTCTGTGCCATTTGCGGCGCATTTTCGCGAACGAGATTATGTTATTCTCCCGATGCTGATGTACAGAACAAATGTTACATTTGAAGTAGACATATTTTTCTCTTGGTTGTTTAGTTTCCTTAACTTTATGTGTTTGCGGTAACGTTAAATGTGAGACTGAGGGGCGGAGAGGCTTTGGAAAGTGTATGAGCATTCAGGAACTGCACACGAAAACCTTAAATTCGCCGTGTTTTTATGCCCTTTGGCATGATTAATAAAGGCGTATAATGTCTCCACAGAGACGCCAGTGTTTGCACACGACACGAACATTGCGGGTTTTACTCTAGCACTACAAGCATGACGTGCATTTATATGGGGTAATCAGTTAACAGCAAGCGATAATAGCGGGAAAAAATCCGACTGACTTTAAGCTAAATCCACGAAAGCTTTGTTGTTCGGCTAACAGTTCACATGAACACTCACCAGCTCCTGGAGTGGGGTCAAACCCAAGGCAGAGACCCGTTAATGTCCATATTTTGACGGTGAAACGTTCATAAAAAGGGAAAGAAAGGAAAGAAATATGAATGTTTGCACAGTGTCACCACAACTCTCTCTAGCTCTCTTCACAGCATAAATGTGAGGTGACTGCGCGCCGTTCAGTGGCAGCGGTTTTTTATTTATATTTTTGTTTTAGTTAAACCAAAGATATAATATATTTAAAGTAAAAGAAGTAATATTTGTACCCACCTTTGCATCTGACTGGTTCTTTTCGCATCTGTGTGTCTTGTTTTCTTCTTTCTCCAAGTGGGAAATAAAACTTGATCTGTGATTGGTCAGGTTTCGCGCTCATTTTTTCTTTACTGTATTTAGATTTACAGTAAATTAAAAATACTGTAATTTAGTGTCGCCAAGAGGGTATTCCCCAAAATGTAACTTTAAAATACAGTAATATGCTGTATAACTGTCCTACAGTAAAATACAGTTCATTTTACAGTTAAATACTGTTGAATTTACAGACATTTCTAACAGTGTACATCTCGCAATTCTGTCATTTTCTCCAGAACTCTGAGGTTATATCATGACTTTTTTTAAAAAAAATCTGAATTCAGGGTTTATTTCTTGCAATTCTGATATTTTAGCTTACAATTCAGAGTTTACATCTCACAATTCTGATGTTTTGTCTCTAGAATTCTTGGTTAATATTTTGAATTTCAAACTTTTTTCTCTAAATCCTTAGTTTATGTCTCACAATGTTTTTATTCGGCGGTAGTATAGACATTTCCTAACATGATCCTGGAGCACAAAACCAGTCATAAGGGTCAATTTCTCTAATATTTAGATGCATGCATCATCTGAAGCTGAATAAATCATCTCTCCAGTGATGTGTGGTTTGTTCGGAGGACAATATTTGTCTGAGATACAACTATTAGAAAATCTGGAATCTGAGGGAGCAAAAAAAATCTAAATATTGAGAAAATCATCTTTAAAGTTGTTCAGATGAAGCTCTTAGCAATGCATATTACTAATCAAACATTAAGTTTTGATATATTCATGGTTGAAAATGTACAAAATATCATCATGAACATGATTTTTACTTTATATCCTAATGTTTTTTTGCATAAAAGAAAACTATCATTTTGACCCATACAATTATTTTTACATTTTTTTTTTTTGGCTGTTGACAAATATATTCTGCAAGATATGAGTAATGGCCACTATCCAGGGTCTAATTAGTCACATTTAAAGGGTCAGAAGGGTCATCTGAATCCATGTGTGTTTTAGGGAGATTTAGGAAGGTTTGAGTCCGAACAAATCCTCAAGTTTTTCCATAAGAGAACAGAACAAGGCAGAACTCTTCTTGTTCTAGTCAGGACAGGATGTACAGTCCTGATTATGTTTCAGCTGCCAAATTAATGAATCCTGTCATACTCTAGGTACATTTGTGTACTGTGACCCCTGGATAAGGACTTGAGGGGGACAGGCACACCTTATTAGTTTGACAAACCAGGGAAGTGAAGGTATGGTCAGAGCTGGTGGGCATGTGAATATTAGGTTAGAGCTGGAAGGACTGGAATCTACAGCCAGTTGAACATGTCCAGAAGAGAAGTGGATAATCAGTAAACTCAGATTTATACAACAGTTTGAGTCATTGCATCCCGAAACCATCTTCATCTTCATGCAATATGAGCAGCACTTTTAAAGCATTTGATGCCCCAAAATAATGCTTTCAAAAATCCAAATAATGCTGTGCATGCCCAAAAACTCTTATCTTTTGTTTGGAGAGCAGCTATGTTAGATAAAAAAGCTACAATGCTACAATGTTGCCCGTTTTTCATGCACTGATCAATTTTAAAATACAGGGCTATTTGGATTTTCGTTAGACTGTCTGATGTTCCAGACTAGAGGAATATACGCTATATAGACCCAAAATGCACTCTTAAGTGTTTATTTTAATGCATTTATCTATTCGTGTCTGTAAGTTTCAATTACAACACAAAAGAGTTTTTAGAAGTTTTTTCTCCACTTCAGCAGCACTTACATACACTAAAACTTAGGGTTTTATTCCTTTTACTGTGGGTTTGTTCATATTTCATTTGACTTGGTTTATGCATTAGATATGCAAATTAGTGTATGTTAAATGTTGCCTGATTTGCATATTTAAACAACATTTTAACTGGGGCAGTATGTTGGGCGATTGATTGATTTATCAATATATTTATTTATTGATTAATCCTATTCCCCTGGTGTCTGGACTTTAAACATAATGCACATCTATTTATGCACTAAAGGTTTTCATTTCACCGATTGTTGAGAATGCACCATTTTTCAACACACAAGGTTGGTATCTCACAGGGTTTTGAGACACAGCCAGACGAGTGTGAGCTGTTACTCACCAGTTCATCACAGTTACTCTCTCCACATCTCTCCACTTACCGGAGAGATTCTCTAACAAAAACAAACAGAACATTAAAATCCTGTATACTTACATATACACTAAATTAAGCAATATGCATGCACAATATCATGAATAGGTCTATATTGTGCATGCATATTGTATTTTATATATATATATATATATAGAGAGAGAGAGAGAGAGAGAGAGAGAGAGTGTAATGCAATATGCATGCTCAATATATATACTGTACTGTATATACATAAATATATTGCCTATATAAGGTCATATGTATATAATGAAATATATGCAATATGCATGCACAATAATTATTACTATTTATAATATTTATATATTAAGTATAAATATTAAAACTTACTAAGTTAACTGTTTATAGACATATGAATGGGCATGCATGCACAAATTTGCATGCACTCAGTAGCCTTTCTGCATCAGAAACTCGATTTGGGCGACTTGATCTTGAGTTCTTTCTTGCTAAAAGTTCGTGAAGTATTTATATGAACTCATACAAAGCAGCTTCTCTTGAGAGATTTTGCAGCATGTTTATAGTCCATAAATAAGAGGTTTATCGTACAGTACATGATTAGATATATATAATCCATAGCTAGTGATGAGAGCCAATGCACGAGAGTTTTCTTCTGGAAGTACACTGGAAACGGTGTGCTGGAGGAAGTTGCACGGACCTGCGGAGAGAAGCGAGTGTCTGACGGACACCGGGAGTTTCTGCAGAGTTCTGATGGACTGAAGTGGACTGGACTCAGATGGGACAAGGACAACCCATCACTGAGAGAGAGCTCATGACGACAGCTCGAGCAGAAGACCGCCTGGAGCTCCACGCCTGGAAAAATGGCTCATAAATGGTTAAATGTGCGGAAACGCAATGGTTAAAAGTAGTCCAATGTGGCGCTTCTGTTGGACACTTTGTAATTTAAAAACACACTGGTGGGAAAAATTTATTTAAAGGTTTAATGGCTCAACTTAAAACGAAAATCCTGTTATCATTTATGCACCCTAAGCTAATAATGCACCATAAAAGCAGTAATTAAAACAGTCTAAACGACTTATGCACTGCATTCCACTTCAGATTTTCATATGCAATATTTGTATGTATGTGTATATATAGGAAAGACATTCCTCGGTGGATTAACTGGCATAATAATTGTGTATGTGGGAACATAAATGTAATTATTAAAAAAATTAAAGTGCATATATATATATATATACATATATATATATATATATATATATATATATATATATATATATATATATAATTTTTTTAAGTATGGAAATTATTTAAAAACTAAAATTAAATCGAGGTTTTTTGTTTGTTTATTTGTTTATTTTACTGTATGACATAAACAGTTACTGAATTTGATTTTTCCAAAAATATTTGCAAAATTTGATTGCCATATTACTTTAGTACTTTGACTGAATGCACATAGTCAGCTGATGACCAGAAGCTCCCGGCTGAGATCATCCCGGATCTCACACACTTAAAACATACATATTTTGTGCAGTACCTAACCCCAAAGGAGAAGGAGGGATGTGTTTTCCTCCTGAGCTCCTCAGATGAAGTTCATCCAGACGAATAAGCTCTAATACACTTTGTTTAATTGAGTTTGAGAATCAGAAATGTTGTAGTTAGTAACACTTAAACTATGAAAAATAATCATTCGGATACATTCTACTGTTTTTTTGAGTATCACTGCTAATTATATCTTATTATAGCTTATGAGATTTAGTTAAAAAAAAAAGTAATTTAATTTTGTTGGGTTTTTGTCATTTTTATCATTTCTTTCAAATGCATGTTTACTGTACACATTTTTTTAAATTTTATTTTAATCTAGCTGAATAAAATAATAAGCTATAATTGCTTTTCAGTTAGTGTTTACTTCAGTAATAAAATTGTTTCATTCAAGCTTCTGTTTAAACCAGTTTGAGTCACAGATTCAGCAGCCAACACACGAACACGTTCCTGTTACAGAAGATTTTTAATGGAGACCGCCATAATAAAAGTATTCCTCATATAAAAAAACGCTCATTTATAAAACAAACATCACAGTTCCTGCAGCCTTCAAATGTTAAAAATAGAACAGAGTATAAACTATACAAGCAAGCGCACGTCAAATAATCACCTAAAGCTAAATGCACATAAAAAAGAATCCTGTTAAATTAAAAATAGGTTGATTATAGATGCAAGACACTAACAAACGAGCATCCACAGATTCAAACATCACTAGTCCTTCACACTTCAGCTACTGCTCAAAAACAGGTGGACGTCCCTCAAATGAAGAGGTTTCTCAGAAGAGTTCTCCTCTGAACGGGAGCCCGTGCCGGTTCTGCTGCTGCCAGCGATGACGGAGACGACCGAGGGTTGAGTCTCTCAGGTCCTCAAACTCAGAGAAGCCCAACTGATTCAACAGCTCATAAACTCCAGCTCGAGCCGCCACCTGAACACACGTCAGAGAACGTCCACTCAGTACTGGACAGCACTGTGCAAAACTATACATCCATCTATCTCTCCGTCTAATTATATATGACACAAAGTAACACAATGCATTACTTTGCATTAAAAAAAGTACTAAGAAGTAATACAATTAGTTACTATTTTATGGAGTAACTTTCCCAAACACTGACAAACGCTCATATATGCATGTAAATGCTTCTGACAAACGTTCCTCTTCTAGATGCATGGAGTTTGAAAGTTTTAAATCATGCATAATAAAGGTACATCACAATGCATGACTTTTCATAAATAACGGTCACCAAAGTTCAAATGCATTATAGTATTTGTTGTGTTTAACTGGATTTTACTTGCTTTAAGTATAACAGTATTACACGCGCCGCAGAAGAATGCCTCCGTGATTTTGGCACGAGTCTTTCTTTGTGGAGAAATCAGTATCATCCAGACTTTAGATGACCAATGCATTGAACTCTTCTAAAAGGCACCAGAGAATCATATTATTCTGTTCTTTCGGACATATGTTTTAAGTGTCATTATTAAAATAATTCACTGAGGGACGAGTCAA